>NC_068369.1:30692947-30846660 GCF_020536995.1 Dreissena polymorpha
TCTGAAAGCGACATCATTATACCCACAACCTATGTTTACGTACCGTTCTTTGCATTGTTACTGAATCTTTTGCAAAAGACTTCAAATTATATAGAAGATTCAAACACAAGAAATAATGATTATTGTTTGGAATAATACTCATAACCACTAAAGCGTTAATGTTGATTCACCCTTGTTGTTCAAAGTTTAACAATAGCATTCTTGAACTTAGCCCCGGTAATCATTTATTATATATAGTTGACAATCAATAAAATAAAATTCAGTCATATGTATCTACGTGTGTTTGCTTATAAATATAAGATAAAACGGAACACTATTGTGTGTTTTGGCAACGTAAACATCGATTAATGTTTTACTCGGACATTGATTGTTCGGAATGCAAACCTTTACACCGTTTTATCTGTTATCGTTACACTCTTCCTTTTTCAAGGTAATTGTCCCTGTTGGTCTGAGACGATCATTGAAAAACTGGCTTTGATTTTAATTCGGTTTGCAAAGAGCAATTGTTAACAATTAATAGCGGTCAAACGGATATCTTAAAAAAAATAAACTTATTGAACTCTTTCAAAATAGTTAATTAAGTATATATTTGATTACTGAACATCTAAAGTAATCAAGTTTATATAAGGACATTCCAGTGATAGGAATAATATGAACGAAAATATCAAAAATGATATATAAGTAATCAGATTGTATGACGCCCCACTACAGACGTAACTTGTTTGTATACTAAGATAAAACGACGAGCATGTTAACTCGTTAAAAAGCCATGGTCATTCTGTAAACGCCGCCGACACATTTAAACAATGAGACGATGATTGTCAGTCAATTCTTAAAAAATAAGCAAATGTAAGAGACGAATTTTACTTACCGTATGCCGATGCAAGAACGCAAAGGCTCGCCAGAATGAACATGGATTGAATAGGCGCCATCTATAAAAAAAAAACTGTTGCCAATTTATTGCTGTGTTTTATCTCACTTCACAATGGCTCGGAGTCATAGTGATACATAATACACGATTTCGTCAAAGAAATGTTTATTGAACGACTACTACTTGCATGCAAACAAAAATAATGACCAGAACAAAAAAGTGGAACAAGAAGGACAGGAAATCGTAATTTTAAAGAGCAGTAATGGCAATGAAAAGCCCGCCAATAATTGAGGTAGAGAAAGAATGGACTAATTAATACACACACGTATATTATAAATGCACAAACATAAACACAACTGGGGTCACCGCTTGAGAACGTTGAATGCAAGAGCACCGGGAGTTTAAAACGGTTTTGTGGAGCTTAACAAATTCACGATACGCCCAGAACAATTATACTATGATAATAATTCAACTCTGTATATCATGGCAACATCGGCGAAAATCACATGTTTTTTTTCATTATTATTTCATATCTTTATATGCTGAATATAAATAAACGTTCCAAAAACTCATTAAACTAGTGGTCAAGTTACTTGTTTGCATAAGGTTTATATGAATGTGTATATTTTCGTAAAGCAGTGATGGATTAGCCCAAATTGTCATAATTTTAATAATCAAACAAATCAAACAAGAGTTCGTTAACTAACTCACTCATAACCTTACCTAAAGGATAATCTGCGACATTATAGACACAGCCAACGGAATTATGAACAAAGTCCACAAAATAATATATTTGTAATATTCTTAATGTCACTAGAACCACAAAAACGACATGAATAAAGTTTATTTACATCAAGATATACGCATAGCCTTGAATAGCGAACAGTTTCGTCGTCAAAGTCGAAAAGTTGGACAAACAAACCCTGTGAAGTCTCGCTATTTATACTTTAGCGACGGTTCAATTTTTTTCTTGTGGAAACAATGATGAGCTGTGTCTTGCATATGTCAGCACCAGGCTGCTACCAAAAAACATCATGGGATTTCAGAAATAGCATTCTTAATCTTACGTAATCATATGTTTCCACTATTTACAGGGAAATATAAAACATGTTTCAGAAAATGTCAATTGTATTATTACATGTGAAGTACATCGTTTGCCTTCTTCTGTTCTGTTTAAGATGCTAACTGCAAACTTGTTTATATTCATCGGCATGAAGTTTTGTGGGTTTTTTAATATAATGTGTTTTTTTAATGTAATGTCTTTTTCGTCGATATGTAAATTTGTTGATTGCTGTTTTCGGAAAAAAATGGGGAATTTTCGTCGGTTAATATCAGGTATGTTTCAGTTAATTTCTTCGAACGTTCAACAAACGAAAATTAATGCAAACGAAAATGTATGTCCCACCAATAATACCTATTTTACGGTATCGTCCTTTGACCACCCACAGTGAACCAAACGAACCTCGGAATTAAAGTTGGAATTTCAATAATAAAACCAGAACGAAGCTCAAATAATGCACATCGATGTAATGATAAAAATGTATTTCCTGTTGTAACTGAAACTCAGTTAAATAGTATATAATATAAACAAAAACATATTTAAAGACAATAATAGAGTATTGCTCTGAAATGTTTCGTACTCTTTTTTACGACAAAATACCACTGTATAAAGGGCCAAATGCATAAACAAGATACTGTCATTTAACTAAGGTTTTACGTGCGAATACAGTGAACTGTACAACAAAATTGCCTACATTTTAAGTACGAGAAAGCTAACAAATGTTGTTTTATTAGTTTATCAAGTATTCTTAAAAAACAATGAACATAAGTATCACGGTCGTTTTACCATCGATATAAGCAATAATATTCTTTGGAAACCGTTCATGAAAGGTTTGTGTTTTTATTTTGAACGGCTTTCAAAATTAATAACGTATTTATGCAAACGACGGTATAATAACTATATTGCACTCTAGAATACCCTTTGCATAGATCAGGCGTTTTTACACAAATCTTGTGAAAGAGCCTGTAACAGTGCTGTGTTTTACGCAATATTTGGCATTTCCCGCCTTGGGTTAAGAAGTAATAAGGCTAGAAACTACAATGTATTCACCGATAATAATGCGATTATGCTAATAATTTACATATCAAATCTGTGAAAGGTGTGTGCAATGTCTGCCCAATATGTATTCTGTGTAATTTCATATTTATAACGTACTAATAATATAAATTATCACTTCAAACTGGTTATCATCATCATCATCAGCAGCAGCAGCATCTTCATCATCATCATCTTTATCACCATCACGAACACCACCATCATTATCATCGTCATCATCATCTTCTTCTTCTTCTTCTTCTTCTTCTTCTTCTTCTTCTTCTTCTTCTTCTTCTTCTTCTTCTTCTTCTCCATCGTCGTTGTCGTCTTCATCGTCGTCGTCGTCTTCATCATCATCATCATCATCATCATCACTATCATCATCATCATCATCATCATCATCATCATTATCATCATCCTCATCATCATCATCATCATCATCATCATCATCCTCATCATCATCATCATCATCATCATCATCATCATCATCATCATCATCATCATCATCATCATCATCATCATCATCATCATCATCATCATCATCATCATCATCATCATCATCATCATCATCATCATCATCATCATCATCATCATCATCATCATCATCATCATCATCATCATCATCATCATCATCACCATCATCATCATCATCATCATCATCATCATCATCGTCATCATCACCATTACCACCGTCATCATCATCATCATCATCATGATCGTGATCGTCGTCGTCGCTGTCGACGACATCGTCGTCGTCGTGATCGTCGTAGTCGTTTTCGTCGTAGTCGTCTTTGTCGTCGTCATCCTCATCATCATACCGTTTGTGTGTATGTATTCCGGATGTGAAAAATTGAGGTAGAACATTGGTTTTGCGTTAAATACATACAGTCATTGAAACTGTCTACCAGCAATGACTTCTCACTTGCATTGCTAGATATAGACTCGCTCGAAATATGTGTTAACGAAAGAAAACTTACATTTTTGGACAGTTATGCAGTCTTCCGTGTAGATACTTGGCCAAGCATGTGTTCCTTAATAGACTGACGCGATTTCTTAACAATGACTATCAATGCCAGGGATTTATCCCAGATTTATTTAGGTTAATTCATAAGCACAATCTAAATGAAAATCTAAATATATACTTGAGAAGTGAGACATTTGTTTCAAAAATTCAGTGGAAGAGCATTCTTCGGAGATACGTGACAAATCAATCCAGAGAAGGCAGGTATTCGGAAATATGCACTCAAAGACCTTGCTTGTCGAAAATGCCGAAGGACGGTAGCCAATTTGTGCTTTATGCAATCTCAAAATCCTATCCAGAGTTGCTGCCCATACTGAAATCAGTGTATAAAGCTGTAGGGCGCATGTTATCGAGATTATACGCGGAACAGTGTCACAAGTGCTCAAGATGGTGTGAAAATAATAGTGAACACTTACTTTTTTCTGCCCTTATAATAATCCCAACATAACCGGCATGATAGCTCTCGTCATTCAAACTTGCGGGCTAGACTTCTTCTTGCAATGCTGCGGTTTACCGATTGACCAACAAGCATACGTGTTGATGTGTAAAACGTTGCCGAACGCAGGCGCGTCAAACTTTACAAAGTTTAAAACTTTATATCCTGGGCTAAAGGGAAACGTTGAACAAGCAACAAACTTGATCGTCGTAAATACTTAAGAGAACGTACTCTAGAATTTATGTTCGTAATTTGTTTACCAGTTTGCTTCTTATGTTGCAATCAATTTTACAGTAATACGCTATGAGTACTTCATCAGTGTTCATTAACCTCTAGAAGATTTACTTTCCTTAACAATATCAATTTAAGTGCATGCCTATAAATAATAGTTCAAATATATGTATATATAAGTTTACTATGTTAATCACGTCATTGTTTACTTTAAAGATGGCTTAAGAAGTGTACAATAGTGAACTATGCATACATATAACTCTTATGCTTTTTGTTAATAATTGTAAACCAGTGTTTTATTATTTGTTCATATATTCATGTATTTGGAGGAAATAAAGTTATATTTTTTTCCCGTTTTGTAGGGCTTATTGAGGTCAAACATTTGTAGCGCCGTCATTCATTAAGCAAGGGGGTCAAGATATCCGCAAAATAACACCGGTTTTGTGCTCAGCGTTGAATCCTTACATGGATCAGAACAGTAAATGTTATGTGTCAAGGTCACGACTTTATCCAAAATTCAACATTTTCAGGTAAAATTCTGGGTCAAACAGTCAAAGTTCAAGAGCATCAACCAAATATCATGTTCGAAGTGACGGCTGCATCGCTGAGCACAAATCTGGAGTCCGTTGTAAAATATCTTTTAAGATTCAAAAGTTATACACGTTTCGTACGGTCAATTTAGGTCAATTAAGGGCAAACAGTTTAGCTCCGTTATTCTTCAAGGGGTCAAGATATCTAAAAACTAACACCGGATTCGAGCTGAACGTTGAATCCTTACATGGATCTGAACAGCTAAATGTTTGTCTCAGTGTAACGACTTTACCCAAAATTTAACATTTTCTCTGATGTATTCATAAGGTCAAATTCATGGGCAAACCGTCCAAGTCCAAGTACATCAACCAAATATCATTTTTGAAGTGACGGCTGCATTGCTGAGCTCGCTGAGCACAAATCTGAAGTCCGTTGTGAAATATCTTCTAAGATTCAAAAGTAATACACGTTTCATAGGGTCATTTAGGTTAATTTAGGAAAAACATTTGTAGCTCCGTAATTATTTAGGGGATCAAGAGATCTCAAAACTAACACCGGATTCGTGCTCAGCGTTGAACCCACACATGGATCTGACAGCTTAATATGTTGTGCAAAAGTCATAGCTTCTCCAAAAATTCAATACTTTCCCTCATGAGGTCAAAGTCTGGCTCAAACTGTCAAAAGTCCAGAACATCAACAAAATATAATATACTAAGGGCCGGATGCATAGCTTAGCACAAATCTGAAGTCCGTTTTGGGATATCTTGTATGATGCAAAAGTAATACATGTTTCGTACGGTCAATTTAGGTCAATTTAATCAAACAGTTGTAGCTCCGTTATTCTTTACGCGGTCAAGATATCCGAAAACAAACACCTGATTCGTGCTTAGCGTTAAACCCTTACATGGATCTGAACAGCTTAATACTTTGTGTCAAGGTCATGGCTTTACCAAACATACATCAGGTCAAATTGTGGGTCAAACTGTCAAAGTTCAAGGACATCAACCAAATATCGTTTTGTAAATGACAGCTGCTTTACTGAGCACAAATCTGAAGTCCTTTTTGATATCTATTGTAAAAATCAAAAGTTAAACACGTTTCGTAGTGTCAATTTAGGTCGATATAAGTCAAACATGTGTAGATCTGTAAGGATTTAAAGGGTCAAGATAACACCGGATTCGTGCTCAGCGTTAAATTCTTACATGGATTCTAACAGCTTAATGTTTTTTGTCAAGATCTAGGCTTTACCCAAAATACAACATTTTCCATCATTTTAATCAGGTTAAATTCAGAGTCAAACTGTCAAAATTCAAAGAAATCAACAATAAGTCATTTTCTTAATGACGGCTGCATCGCTGAGTACAAATCCGAAGTCCGTTTTTAGATTTATTGTAAGTTTTAAAAGTAACACACGTTTCGTATGGTAAATTTAGGTCAATTTAGGCCAACCATGTGTAGCTCCGTCATTCTTTAAAAGGTCAAGATAACCGAAAACTAATACCGGATTCGTGCTGAACGTTTAATTCTTACATGGATCTTAACAGCTTAATGTTTTGTGTCATGATCACGGCTTTAACCAAAATTCAACAGTGCCCCACTTTCAGGCAAAATTCTGGGTAACAATGTCACAGTTCAATGACATCAACCAAATATCATTTTCAAAGTAACGACTGCTTCTCTGAGCACAAACCTGAAGTCTGTTTTGAGATATATTGTAAGATTCGAAAGTTATACACGTTTCGTAGGGTAAATTTAATCTGATTTAGGTTAAGCATATGTAGCTCTGTAATTCTTTAAGGGGTCAAGCTATCCGACAACTAACACCTGATTCGTGCTCAGCGTTGAAGCCTTACTTGGATCTGAACAGCTTAATGTTTTGTGTGAAGGTCACGGCTTTACCCAAAATTCAACCTTTTTCCTGATGTATGGTCAGGTCAAATTCTTGGTTAAACGGTCAAGGTATAAGGACATCAACCAAATATCATTTCCTAAGTGACTTCTGCATCGATGAGCACAAATCTGAAGTCTGTTTTCAGATATCTTGTACAATTTAAAAGTTATCCACGTTTCGTAACATCAATTTAGGTTAAACATATAAAGCTCCGTTATTCTTTAAGGGGTAAAAATATCCGAAAACTAACAAGTTCTCAGCATTGAATCCTGACACGGATCTTAATAGCTTTATGTTTAGTGTTAAGATCACACTGTTACCTTAAATATCAACATTTTCTCTGATGTATATACATCAGTTCAAATTCCGGGTAAAACTGTCAAAGTTCAAGGACATCAACAAATATCATTTTCTAAGTGACAGTTTGAATCGCTGAGCACAAATATGAAGTCGGTTTTAAGATATCTTTTAAAATTCAAAAGTTCGAATCCGATTTTTTGCTCAGCGTTGAATCTTTTTCGGAACAGAACAATGTTTTATGCCAAGGTCACGGTCACATGAAAATGAGAATTAGTTGATTTCCCTGAACTTTGCCTTTTTTACCCAATACATGTATATTATCTTATGTTTTATTTTTAATAATCATGACACTATAGTTCTTCTAAATGCGACCTTCATTCAGTATAACAAGTTGAACAATCGAATTACTGAGCACATTTGCTATAAGAAATACTATTGTACGCTCCTTTTTGCCTGTATAGGGCCTGATGACAATCTCAATATCACATTTTAATATTATTTATATTTGGGCCTTTTTACTCAAAATGTTAACGACCATTAATGCAAACGGCCTTTAATTTATGGATCAAGTTTTTTTGTGACGTAATGGTTAACCCTTTGATGTACTTTTTCATATTATACAAAGATATGTATGCTCGAATAATGTGCGTGTGTTTGATAATAGTGTTGCTTTTGAAATTAATTGACCTTTGACCTGCAGTTATT
Source organism: Dreissena polymorpha (assembly GCF_020536995.1). Classification (NCBI taxonomy): domain Eukaryota; kingdom Metazoa; phylum Mollusca; class Bivalvia; order Myida; family Dreissenidae; genus Dreissena; species Dreissena polymorpha. The sequence goes on from NC_068369.1 coordinate 30,701,029, forward strand.
AGATTGTTACTTTAACATAAATTTTAAGCAACAGGGCCCAGAAGACGTCGTTGAAAAGGTCAATATTAAAGACCTACAAGAAGCAATCCTACTGGGGTCATAACCATTGCCCTTCACATATTTCAGTTGTTCTCATTTATTTGATAAAGTGATAATGCCTCAAAAAATATCGGGAGTAAATCACGTACTCAACATTTTAACTGGAGAGTAATGGAAATAGAGTTACCTTTGACAATCAAACACCCAATATTCATGTTAATTTAATAAATTGCATTTTCTGATTCTACACTACAACAGTTTGAAAGCAATCCTTTTTTCGGATAAGTGAAATGTCATATGAATATTGGCTTAAATTTGAAGCTAGTGGATCTAGTCAGGGTATAGTACAGTAGCTCCAGACATTATATTGTTTAACGAGTTTGCGGCCTTAGGCTTACATAACATAAACACGCAACAAACTTGACGCACCATCAATACCACAAAATCAAATAATAACTGATATCAGTATGCTTATATCTATTTTTTGTTTCAGTAGATCATTACAGGTGCTTTAAGCGCGATCGACACTGCTTCTTATACGGATGTTAGTCGCAGATCGGGCAGCAAGCGCCTGGCGGTTTGTAGCCTTTGCAGGGCGGACAAACGACAGGGGAACAATTCACCGAGCCATTTTTACAATAACACCGCACGCATGGCTCCTTGCTCTTTACATCGTCACCTATAAAGAAAATGAGGATTTAATCTAGTAGTATTAAGGAGTGATAAGAACAATAAACATTTTCACGACTAACGCAGACTGGAATGAAATAGTTACTGCGATTATTCTTTAATATTAAACCTAATTTTCTTCCGAGACCAAACACTAAGTACTTTTCACTGTAATCGCCTTTGCCTTTTAAAGCATTCTAATATTATGAAGTAAAATTTCCGTATTGTGTTATTATCGTCTAGCTTCTGTTTTTGTATCATTGACTGCGCTCTTGATCTATATTTAAGCGGAAAAAGCACACAACATTGTTTCATAATCCGATCGATTTTCTAAAAAAAAAAAAGAAACAAACACATGCAAAAAGATGGATTTCTATCTTATGGTTGTTATGATAAGTATAAACATGGTAAAACAACCATACGTTATTTATAAATTCATTTGATGCATGAGTAACCTGAACTATATACTGCCTAAAGCAAATAATACTTCTTTACTAAAATACCAATCTAACGAATTTAAGAACACTTTAATAAAATTAGTACCTTCGTCATAGTATCCACCATTGTAGGAGCACCGTTCTGAAATTGAGGCATAAATTAATTCTTAGACAAATAAAATAGCATCTCATTAACGGTGTTTTGAAATTCAATCAAAAATATCAAAAGTTTATATAATATTTGTTTCACACAACATTGATATTTTACTTTATGAAACGTATTCAAACCAGAAATAAGTACGCCAGATGGTGTAACTACCAGAGTTAAAAGAAAAATTACAAATATATAACTGAAAAGACAAACCAGTAAAACGTTTTCCACTTTTTCCAACTATTTATAAAGATAAAATAATGCATGTGTTTTAAAAAGAAACATGCTTTCCAATGGAACAAATCGATTAAAATATATTTGAAGACCCTATGAAATTGACATTTTCAAGATTTTCGGAAATCTTACAATAATTTCGAGTTCACTGACTAGAGTATTTATGCAGAAACAATTTACCATGGAGCTGTTATTCCAATGTTAAAAATTGTATTATAATAGTAGTAGTATAATAGTACAATAGTAGTTTAACATACCCAACAACTAATATATGAACTTACTGGGACAAATGCGTTTAGAACACTCGACTTTTCCATCGTCACATTTGCAGTCGTTACAGTCGTCTTTGAACGTTTGATCGTGCTTGTAGGTTTTTCCTTCGTAGGTGCATGGGTCCTCTGTAATACAACATAGATATACAAATAAGTGAAACTTCAGCTGCGTCGGAGGGAGAGAAAAAAACATTATAATAGCATGTTGCTCTGTATTTATGACAATTAGCACATATTTAAACCGGGAATAAACACATATACTAGACATCACCATCAAGTACAGAACAGCACATACAAAAAAATAACATGGGATTACCGAATTAGAGCAGTCAAGTCAAAGCATTTGGAGATTATACTGGAGATCAAAACCAAAAATCATCATGTACATATAGCTATTAACGTCAATAAAGCATCTATCAGATAAATCATCGACTTCCAACGGCCAATGAAAAAACTACTGTGGATTTAAAACATCTTTTAAGGAGTTCAAAACCTCAAATTTGGCTCATAGCTATTCACAAATCGTTTGAGTAAATAATACTATATATACATATTAATTAACCTCATTGCATCAGAATTCAATTAAACAGTAATACAAGACAATACATTTTAATTTTAATATAATTAATTATACTCATTCGTTGGATGCAAATAAGAGCTACACATTTATAATTGTATGGATGCTCGATGAAACGAAACATTAACAGTTGTCAACTTCCTCTAGTTTTCGATCGAACGCTTATGAGACAAAGCTGAAGAAGAATCCTTTATAGTGGTTTGAAATGACAATTTTAGCTCGGTTGTTTGTGTTAATTTTAACATATTAACACATTTGCTCAATAGTCAAATGTAATACTATTATAACAGTGAATAATATTTTTTGCTTTCAAAGGATCTAAGTCGATCGAAAAAAACACCAACGTATATAAATGACTTTTTTAAATTTACCTCACCAGCTGTATAGACTTTCCATAAAAATTAAAAAACTGTCGGTTTTACTTAAACCAGTTTTTATGAAGAAACGTTGAACCTAGGAACCGGATAACCAATGTTGAAACTTTAAAACAAAAGCCATTATAAATATAACGTAATACACGACTGATATATTCTTAATATTCAACCTGCAGCAATGCACTTACTGGGACATTCGCGTTTAGAACACTCGACTTTTCCATCGTCACATTTGCATTCGTTACAGTCGTATTTAAACGTTCGACCGTGCTTGTAGGTGTTTCCTTTGTAGGTGCATGGGTCCTCTGTAATTCAACACAAATATACGAATAGTAATACTTCAGTTGCGTCGGAGGGAGAGAAGAAAACATTATAATTGCATGCGGATCTTAAATTATGACATGTAGCCAATCTTTGAACACAGTCGTACAAAATACATATACAACAAAACACCCACATAAACACAAAAGAACAAAAAAAACACTTGGCTCGAATAGGAGCAATTAAATATAAAAAACAACTTTGGAGTAAAAACTAGATTACCACCGCCACTCTCTCTCATTTTGGAACTATTCATTTCAATGGCACATCCATAGCATTGACAAACGGTAACACAAAAACAGACAAATACATGAAAAGTGAATAATGCAGCGGTCGTCGCCCTTTGAACGGTCAATGAAATACTGTTGGTTTCAAACACGTTTAAATGAGTTCCAAACCTCGCATTTTCTAGCTTTCGTGTTTGAACACAATTTAATATATCACAATAGCAAAATAAAATATTCAATATGCATGTTTAAAAATATAAAAGTATTTTCTTAATAGAATCATGCTTAAAAATCGATCGATATATTTTCGCAAGCCCTATTTAATTGACATTTACTAAACAAATTTAGAGATTTCCCAACAATTACCTATTTTTTATTTTACTGAAACAAAATGGAGAATCGTTCATCCTGGGAACTAAATCGCAAATGTTGAAACTTTTAACAAAAGCATATATAAAAAGAATGTTACATATGGCAGATTTTGTGTATACATACAACCTGTAGAAATGAGCTTACTAGGGCATTCGCGTTTAGAACACTCGACTTTTCCGTCGTCGCATTTGCATTCGTTGCAGTCGTCTTTGAACGCTTGACCGTGCTTGTATGTTGTTCCTTTGTAGGTGCATGGGTCCTCTGTGATTTAAGAGGAATATACAAAAGTAATATTCACCAGCATCAGCATAAAACAAACCAGTTTGTATATTGTTGTATTGTTTTTATTGAAAGGGAGCAATAGTAAGACATACAAAAATGAACTAGACACGACAAACAAAAACAAACAAAACAAACAAATGAATAAACCCGGGTCTAAGGCTGGGACGGTAATGCGCAACTTCTAGGTTTGTAATTGGAGCTCAAAACCTCACACCTAGTCAAACTATTCCCAACACAATCATTAAAAGCACTTCTTTCAATTATACTTACTGTAGGAGAAGCAGCAAAAGATATTGCAGAAGTAGTAGCAATTATAGTAATAGTATTAGAAGTAGAAGTTGTAGTAGTAGTGGTAGTAGAGATAGTAGAATTAGTAATTAAAATATAAGTGGTAGTAGTAATAGTAGCAGGAGAAGTTGTAGTAGAAGTCGTTATTGTAGTATTAGCAGCAGCAGTATAAGTAGTAATTGTAGTAGCAGAAGTTTAAGTTGCAGAGGTAGTAGCAGCAGACTTTACTTTTACATTCTATCTGCGTGCATACTGCATCTCCATCGTCACATTTGCAGTCATTGCAATCATCCTTGAATGTCTGACCGTCTTTGTACGTTTTTCCTTTGTACATGCATGGCTTCTCTGAAGGCGACAAAATAATGTCCTCAATCTATTTTTAAGAAACTTTCTTTCCATTATAACGTTGATCTTTGGCAAAATACTTCACTGTATATAGAAGATTCAAACACAAGAAACCATGATCATTGTTTTGAATAATTATCATAACTACTAAAATATTAAAGCTGATTCATTCTTGGTACTTACATTGTAAGTAGCGCATACTTGGACATACTCATTAATTATGTATTTGTTCACAGTGTATGAGATTGAAATTCTTGTTAAGAGACCTCTCGCGTTGACGGTGTTGAATAGAAAACGGAACGAGATCGTGTTGATAGGAAAATTTAACGTCGATTGAAATCCTACTACGACATTACGTTTCAGTACGCCAGATTTTTCAATCGTTTTATATGAAATCATTAAAATCGTTTTTTGGTCTGAGTCGAATATTCATAAACAAGGTTTAATTTGAATGCGTTTTGCAAGTGGCAAGCAATTACAATTAACAGTGGTCAAAAGGATACCTTTTATATGTAAATTTATTAAACACTTTCAATAACAAAAAATATCTAAATATTTGATTACTGACCAGTTAAAATCATCAATTATATATAACGGAAGAATGACATGAAAAACGAAACTATAAATCATGGTATATATGAAGTTGGATTGTATGACTCTTCACACGTGACTTCCCGTATTTTTGCTACTGAGATAAATCATGTAAACTAGTAAAAACTAATTACCTTACTTTAAACGCCGTATACATTATCAACAGTATACGCCTTTTCTAAACAGCCTTCAACAACGAGATGATGCATATCATTCAATTCTTTGAAATTATCTTAATAAAGTTACTTATTTTACTTACCGTATGCCGATGCCAGAACGCAAATGCTCACCAGAACTAAAATGGATGGTATCGGCGTCATCTGACACAAAAACAATTTTCCGTTTATTGCTGTTTAAAGCTTTCTACACAACTGATCGAAGTCATAGTAATACAAAATGACAGCATGACGTAGTCAAAGAAATATTCATTAAACGACTGATACTTGCATGCAAAAAAGCGTTAAGTAAAAACAAATTACCTGAAACCACAAGGAGGTAAAATCGTTATAATAAAGTGCGGTTATGGCAAGGAACCACTAGCTAATCATTGAGACCGATAAAACATTGACTAGTTAATACAGAAATGCATATAAGAAACGCATATAAATTAAAACATTACTGGGTCACCGCCTTGGAACGTTAAATGCAGGAGCATCGGGGGTTTAAACCTTTTTCTTCCAAACTTCAAAATTAGCCCAGAACAAGTATAAGAATTAGAATAAGTCAACTCTTTATATAATGGCACCATCGGCGAACATAATTTGGTTATATATTTAATAACTTTATATATTGGTATGCTGAATATAAATAAACGGATCACTAACTTAGTATTCGATCTACGTGTTTGAATAATTATTTTAGAAATTTGCATTTATTCTTTAATCCATAATATATTAGTGCACAGAATATTGGCAGCCCAAAAGGTCAAATATTAAATAATTAAACAAATCATATAAGTGTTCGTTAACTTACTCAGAATACAAACTCAATCGAACAATTTATGAAATTACTATATCTAACTATATATGCCACATGTAAGGTATTACAAACCTATGCCATGTTAAAACAAAATACACTCATATCAATGCAGCTTATTTAAAGCATGATATACCCATTACCTTGAATACCGTACAGCTCCTTCGTCAACGTCGAAAAGTTGGACAAACAAAAACTGTGAAGTCTCGCTATTTATACTTTAGAGACGGATCAATTATTTCTTGGGGAAACACGAGTGAGGTGTGCATTGCATATGTCAGCACCAGGCTGTTACCAAACAAATCAGCATGTGATTTCCAAAATAACATTTATTTTGATTACGTTATCTTAAGTGTCCCTAATAAGCATTGAAATATATAACAGGTTTCGGAAAATGTCAATTGTACTATTACCTGTATATAACATAGGACTTAAAGATGGAATCTCAATAACCAAACCAGAAAAAAGCTCAAATTATGCATCTCGTAGAAATGGTAACAAATTATCTCCAGTTGAAGCTGAAACTCACTTCTATAGTTTATATTCTAAACAATAACATATTTAAAGATCATATATAAGTTTTGCTCTTTTTTACGACACAAAACCTCAGTTTGGTCATAAGGGTCAAAACACAAACAAGATGCTCCAATACTAGTACTATTTAAATCAGAGTTAACATGCACATGCAATGAATTATAAAATAATATGATGTTTATTTTAAACTAAACAAGTTTGCATATATTGTAATCACGAGAAAGCTAACATATTTGATTTTATAAGTTTATTATCCTTAAAAAATGAACATCATTATCACGGTCGCATTACCATTGATATAAACAATATAATTGTTTGGAATCTGTTCATGAATGTTTTGTGTGTTTTTTAAACGGCTTCCACAATTACTAACGTGTTGATGACAAGGTATGTAACAAACACTATAAGTTACCCGTGATGATTTTTGTGTAAACTATGTACAGGAATAACAAAAATAAAAGAAACATTTTTAGGAGATGAGCTCTCGTTGACACCCGCTAGTTTTTATTTAAGGTAATTTACCGATTACATATATCTAAGGCAGAGTCCTTGTTATGTGCCTCCGTGCATACATTACACATTGTATTATTTGTTTAAATGTTATTTTAAGTACATAATAGTGTTCTGTTTTAACATTCTGTCAACTTGCTTGATAATACACTACTTTTATAGTTATAGTAATATTGCAGAAATAAGTATTTAAGTGATAGATAAAACCCATTCAAAACATTACACAGTCAAAAATACACATTTGAAAAACACAGACACATTCACTAATTAAATGACTTATTGCTCAGCTACTTAGATAAGAAAACAATGGTACGCAATGGCAATATTGCACTCTTGAATAACCACTGCACCGATCAGCCGTTTTTTTAACAATGCCTGTGAAAGAGCCTTAAATTGCGGTGTTAAGGTTAAGAAGTAATAAGTCAAGAGACTACAATGTATTCACCGCTAATAATGCTATTATGCAAATATTTAACATGTGTAATCTGTGTAATGTGCGTGTTATGTCTGATTCATGATGTAACATATCATGTAATCTATGTAATTAAGCACAGCAAAATAATGTAAAATATCACTTCTGTCTTGTCACATCTGCGAAGAGCGTTTACTAGTTTCGAGCAAAGTTCTTATGAAATCACTGTCGCCATTACAAATCAACGCTGATGGTACGTACAATATTTTTGTTTTTGTATATGGTTTGAAGTCGCCTTTGTCATGTTTGTATTGCTAGCTTTTAAAAGATATTTCAATAGACATTTACATTGAAACCTCAAAAACTGTGTTTATATGTTGACACGCAAGTATGAAATCGGAAAGACAAAGAGGGGCTACTTCTGTTAAAGAATTGTTATTTAATTATCGTTTTGGTTATGTCTGAGTTTATCAGGATGTGGGTAATGTGAATGTATTTTTCAACAATTTAAAGATCGCCGTATTTGTTGTCACACGCAAAAAATGGTCAGGGAGTTTATTCCACTCGTCTAGAAACATATATAATGTATAAATCATTGCTTGAGTCAAACATATATTTCGTTTTAAATACCATTCTAATATAGAAAAGCATTTGCAAAGTTTAGAGGCTCCAACCACAAGTTACTTATTGAAAGTGGAAACCGGTATAGAACATGATCTAAGATAGTGTACACATTGCCTAAATGTGGAAAACATATTTGTCATTGAAAACGAATTTCATGTATTCTTTTCATTGTTCTTAATTTCACGAAGAACTTAACATTCACTAGTTTCTCTTTGTTTAGAAGAAACAGAGATGAAATATATTTTATTAATCTTATGAAAACGAAAAATGATCCGATATTGAAGAAAACTGCATCATTTATAAATTTCGTAATGAACAAATTATAAACAAAAAACTATTCACAACTCATGCATGTATAATTTGAAAATGCCTGTATATTGTATTTCGGGCCGGTGGCCTTAAGTTACGAAATAACTTGTCTTGTCTTATTGTGTCTTGTCTTATCTTGTCTTGTTCAACCGCTGCTCAGTTATTCGACTGCCGCCATAACAAACCACGTTATGATGGTCGATCCGACTATGATTGATATTATATATGATAATTAATCATTATTTTTTCCCAGAAGCAAACTTAGTGTAAGAACGTTAGTAAATATGTTCCATTCTTATAACAACAATAGCTGTAATGCTCACAGGATAAACAGCTCGAACTATTTAATAATTAGTTGGGTTAAAAACCTCGATTTAAAATTGTCTACATTTCATGAGGTTTCAGTTATAGAAATAATCAATTTGCGAATATACTGTCGTATAATAAAATATGTTTTTTTTTTCAAGATATTTAGTGCTTTATATACTTTAGATTTAAAAGAATGTACCAAATAATAAGTTTTTGTTAAGTATTCAACCGGGTGTATTTATATTAAACAACACCATTGTAGCAGTGTAGATGGGAAAACTTCCTTTCCGTTATTACCAGTTAAAGGACACATTGTAAAACTAAACTAACCTGTCATATTTTAACAGGCACTCAGCATTGTTAGGGATAATAAACAAGACAACGTCAATACGCTCATCGTTTGTATCACGAACAATTTGAGTTTTATTTTCATTCCGTATTTTAAAATATAAAACATCGTTCAGAAGAACTAAAAATAGATGATAAACTTAAATACCATTCACTAAACTCATAATGAATATAGTGAAATATAATGTCGTCGTATATAAAGATACATTTGAAAATACGTGCCGCTATGACTTATGTATCAGTATATACAAAATACCGTAAAAATCAGATAATAAATATATCGTTTTTCGAAATATTTGCACATAAATGCAACAAACAATTGTATTGACTCCGCTAATTCAAGTGCACTTTTCATATAATATCAATACATTTCAAAGGACTTGTCATCAAAGGTTAAATTTTACAATTACAGAACACTATCACTGTAACAACTAACAATTTCGATTGTATATATTTACGCAGACATGGTTGATATATTCAGTTCTGCTTGACTATACTTATTTCTAATAAAATGAATACGTTTCCACAGAAATGTTAAATGATGTTAAATTTAATAACATTAGAGGAGATAGCACGTAAACAAAAGAATGTGCGAGTTATTTTGCTATTTAAGTGTTCCTAACAAACGTTACCTCACGTGCATCGATAATATTTTCCCCAAGGGAATTACTTGATAGAATTTATAAATGATAATTACACAATGTTGCATACCATATATGACAAATGTGGATCTGTAGTCCCTTATAAATTAATTATCCTGTAATGAATATTATAATCATGCTCCTATGGGTTGTCGAAGCTAAAAAATGGACATACTTTTTATAATTTTCAACGAAGGATGATAAATATCACATAAACAAAACTTTACACCGTAAGCAAAAACAAGCAAGTTTGAATGCTGTATGTTTAAAAATGTACAAGTAAGCCTCCTGAAAATGTTGCGCCTGTTTGGACAAACTGACAAACAGAAATTCAAACGCTCAGTCCGTCATGGTGATTCTAGGATGCCCCTTTAATTCATTGCAATGGCTATAATTAAACTTGTCCTGAATTAAATAATTCGGTTTTACATATACAACTATATATTATGGTTTTTATAATTAGTCCATATTGAGAAGTATAATTTAATAAGCGGATTTGAAATTACAATGTCAAATCAATTATTATCGTCGGCATGACATTGCGAGGTTTAAAAAAACAACAGACTGTTAGTGGTCACGATAAATCATAGATTTCTGATTCTGGAAAAAAATGTGGTAAATTCAAGAACCGGTCAACCACGAAATCAACATTAATAAATGTCGAAAGAATGAACGTGATTTTAAAGTAAATGTTTCATGAATATGTTAAATGGTGTTCCTTAATTTTACAACTATAAATTAGCATGTGTATCCATAGTATTGGCCATCTAAATATAAACAGCTCAATATTTGAAAAGAAAATATTGAAAAACATACATGCTTAATAAGTCAATCTATGGTTTAATTTGCATTCGGTGACAAAACAAGAAATCAGCTATGTTTTGCCAAAATACTGGCGAAACTAAGCTCCATGTAGTAATCAGTATCATGTACACAGTTTCTAGCAATATATGCCCTTCAGATCGGTTGCTAAGGTTTGTTATTATGCGCATGTTCTTTTTCTATCAATAGTTTCTTAATGGAAAACGAAAGTCTTGTTAATCTTTCTCTTCGAATATTATTTGTTTTACCAATAAGCGGCTTATACAACATTTGATAAACCTACTTATAGACCAAACACAAACTAACACAATTATGTGTAATTATAATAATGGCCTGAAATAAAGATGACCTACTTTCAAACGAAAACCGGAAATCATTGAAACGATCATCGTAATAATCTTTAATAAACAGCAAATAAATTCAAACTTTTGAAAATGGAAAAACATTTACTGTCCAGAACGTCTTGATTGGTTTTCGTAAAAGGCAAGATTCGATTAGGAGGGCCGATACTATGAGAATAAGGGATAATTGTGTCAAAATGAAGTAGAAATTTACTTTTTCGGTTATAATTGTGAATGTATACACGTTCTATATAATAAATATACATTCATGGCATTGTAATTAAATAACAAGTATGTAGATATTTAGAGTTTAAAATGTCATGAATATCTTAACTGCACAATCGAAAATGGTTATATTTGAAGACATAAGCAGAGCTTGTGTTGTAAGAGAATATTGATTTAATATGTGCCTACATAAGGATACGAACTTTTTGTCATGTCAATGCTTAAGGCAATATAAGTTAATGATAGAATACACATGACCCTGATTCAAACTTAACCTACATGTTTTAAATATTTAGTCATAAATGAGGCCTCTCGAGATGTAGCAAGGGCTTTCTAAGAACTTGCCTGATGACCTAGTTTTTGGATGCACGTTATCCAGAATCGAACTCAATCAAGATAGTGTCATGCTAAACATTATAACCAATTTTCATCAATGATTTGTCATAGATGTTCCTTACAAAGTGATAAAACATTTAATCTGCTAACCTAGTTCTTTGGACGCAAGTGACCAAGATTCAATTTGGCCTCTTCTTTGTCCAGATACAAAGTCCCACCAAGTTTTATTAAGATTGAGCCATACATGTGGCTCCTATAGTTATAACAAAGTCTTTCTTAGATTCGACCTAGTGCCCAAGCGGTTTGAAAGCGCATGACCCAGATGCATACTTGTCCTATATAGTGTCGAGATAAACATTTTGAGCACATTTCATCAATAAAATTGCGGCCTGTGGAGCGATACCGATGTAACTTTTGACGGCACACCACGCATTTATCACGATGCGCAAATCCTGCAGCCGGAAATAGGTTGACAACAACTGCTCACCATGAGCACTTGGTTGGCTAAAGTCATAGATATCAACATAACTAGTTAACATCGTTTTTCAATTACTACATGCTAAAAAGCTCAAATTGTATCAATTTACGAAACATAAACAATTGAAATGTAGCTGACATTACAACTCATAATTTGTTTGACAATATTGAGCAATAATATAATCCATTTCGACAATCAGTTACACACAATCTTGAAGTTTTATTATACGTATAATTAATGAGGACATAATTACGTTAATGAATAACAAAAATTGCTTTTTTTTGCAATGCGTCAAATTAGTTGATAGAGTAGAACACATTGAATTTATAACGTTCTCATTTAATAATTTAAATCTCTTGCGTTCAATTGCGCCTTATACATTGATTAACTCTAATGAAACATTTCCCTCTTTGAGACTATTACGCAATCAATCAGTTATGGCTTTCCTCGGCAAGCCGAAATAGTCCGGAGACAGATAATCAAAGTCTGGATGCGCCTTGTCTTCCGCATCGCTGTGAAAATGCTCCATCTGCCTTCGAAGTCCTTGAAGGCACATTTGAATATCCTTCATCTCTTTCTTTGCTTTTAAAAAAGCTGTTGACATTACCTCAGAAGCATTGGCCTCGAAATACTCCAAAGCATCGTCCGAAAGCCACGTATCGCTTTTTTTCTTGCTGTCGCGTTTTCCTTTGTCTACAGGACTGTCCTTGAACGAGCTGTTCACCACGGTGCAACTTAGGAATACCTCATTGCCTTCTATAGGCTCTGTGTACTTCTTGGTGAAAAGAATCTCCATAGTTTCTTCGTCCTCGTCGTCAGCGAGCATGCTATCTGTGCTCATGTCGTCCCGATGTTCAGAGGTGTCAAGGTCAGATTCCGTGCACGTGACTGACTGTCGACCCGAGGTTTCAAACTGCAGCAGCGCATCCACTTGTTTCGCAGTTGTCATTTCTGTCAACGCAGTGAACTTTGAATGGGATTCTCCTGTGGGTGTATAATCACACGGATCGTCAAAAACGGTGGTAGAGGAAGATTTAATAACAATACCCGACTCTATTGCCCGTAAAGGTAGCGTCATTGCTTCATTTACTGTTCCAGTCGGTGTCACATTGTCATAGTTTACATTACTGTCGTTTGGGGTAACCTGCATTTGCCCACTTTTGTTATCAGAAGAAAATGATGATGCATCCAGTGTGGAAACAGACGTTAATGTGTCCTCAAATGAAATATTGTCGTACCTCATTGAAGCAAAACTGTTTGTATCATTTTCTCTAACCAACCGTTCATTAGAAATTATGGGCTTTATTGTGTTCTCACGAGGGTCAAAATATTCTGGCATCCCGTCATCTTCGCCATCATTTGCCATATCTTTGAAAATGTCCGAATCTCCAGATGTTCGTTTCAAAGTACTTGAAGATTCGTTTCTAACTGGACGAGTAAGACTAGTTTCTTCTGACATATCTAGCCCCGCTTTTAACAAACGTTTGCTTTCATTATCAAGAGTATTTTTGTTATAGTCATCATCATTTATTTCTTCATGGACGTTTCCAGTTCTGTAAGATTGTTCAGTGGCATTGCTTTTAGGGTATCGACCACTTTCAAATAAGTAATCTTCGTTTCCGTCGTTCTCAGAAACAGTTTGTGAGTTCTCTAGAAGCTGTGAAAGTCGCTTACAAATATGTTCGGTAAACTCAAACATTTCTAAGCTTCTCCGCTTTTTGTCTTCGTCAAATATTTCTTCATTCTCTTCCATATACTCGTCTTCCTCTTCGAAACATTCCATTCGAAGCGGAGAAGGTGGCGGAACGCTTTCACTGTCGTCAGTTTTGTCATTTTGACTTTTTTTCATTTTCTCTTTTTCTTTGTCGTTCTCGATGTTTGAAAAAGGAATGCACGTGGTTTCTTCGTAAGTATTTTCCATTGGAACCTTTATGTCAGTTTGTTCTTTGTCAATAAAATCATTTTCATAGTAATGGTTTTCACCTGGTTCACTGGACGGTGCATGCGACGGAGGTTTTGGTAAAGATTTAATGATAAGTGTACCACTATCCGATATATGGAGTATTCCGTCATTGTATTTGCCTTCCTGCTGAAGTTCAACGAATTCCTTGTCAGCGGACTTTCGAATTCTCTTATACTCACTTCGGCATTTTCTCACTTCTGCCTGAGATGTACTGTTTGGTTTACGCAACTGTTCTTTTACATTATTGTTATCTAGAATAACTTTATCTTGACGAATCGCGACAAGTTCCTTGTCATCTGACGTCTTACGCTCTCGGCGCAGCTGAGCTTCATTTTTAATGTGTGGTGGCTCTTTGGCCTTTTTCTCAATGATCTTCTGTGGTTGTGTATTGTCTGGCTTGTGGGTGATAGATATACCAGATTTCTCCAGTTTAACACACCTTCCTATATTTTCATATCTAGTTCCCTTAGCTATATCCTTTTCTTCAGACGGAAGTCCTTTTGTAACAACAATTGCTTCTTTAATACGATCGTTATTCTCATGGCTGTCATACTTAAGTTTATGTTCGCTCTTTTTCTGATTGTCTTTATGAGTAATAGATAATCCAGAAGCCTCCAGTTTAACACCAACATTAACATTCTCGTATTCACATTTTACGAGCTCGGCGCTTTTGTTATTATTAGATGTCTTTTCTGTTGTTATTTCTTCAAAATCAGTCTTTTTACTAAACATCGTTTGTGTTAACATGAGAACATTATCAATGTTTCTAACGACTTCACTATGACGAATTGATGCATTTTCTGTCACATTTATAGTCGTTGGTGACTCTGAAAACTCTTGATCTTGATCCGGATTAGGCTTACTTAAACGTTTCCCGGCTTTTTCGTCTTTGTTGTTCCTACGAACAGGTATCGGAACTGCGTCTTTTGAAAGTTGCCTGTACCCTTCAATACTTATATTACCCGGTTTTGAATTCGCAGGTGCACAATTGATCCCAGAAACGCCTAAGGCAACCGTTTCTTCTTTAAAATGTTCTGAGTGTGGTCTTTCTTCAATATTTCCTATATATTTGGTCTTTCCTCTTTCTTTAACTCCCTTGAATTCAAATGTTGAATGAGCTGTCGATGTGCCTGGTTGAAGGAGCCGATCTCCTTTGTCGATGTAAAATCGTCTTTGCGCTTGAGTTTCCTCATTTGCAAGTTGTGAGGTGGATGGAATCTGTTCTGGTGAGTCCGGAATCGTTGTGAACCTCGGATCGCTCACAGACTTAATGACATCAGATGTACCGGCACCAGGAACAAATCTTATATCATCTGTATCTACAATATCAAAAGGTTCAAGTTCGACTTGTTCGTTAAGTTCTTGATCCGCATGGGAGCGTCTTTCAAACGGATAAACCTCGTTTGAGGCAAACGATAGATCATCATTCCGGCTAGAACGATTATTTGGAGCATTTCGATCTTTCAGCTTTCGTTTCGGAATTTCACAGCATTTTGTCTTAGTCTCATCGGGACTATTGTCGTCGCTGTGAACGTTTTTGACAGCTGTGTGCTGCTTATTACCCATTTCGATAGTGTGTCGTGTTAATTTGACAGCCTCTGATCCAGCACTGCGACTGTGCAACTTATCGTCCGTTGGAGTGAGCGAGTCCTGTATGTTAGAGTCGGTATATTCGTTTGGACAGGCATTTAAGTTTGAATTATTAGTGAATATATCTCCGTTTAATTTATTGGCTTCATTATGCCGATCTTGACTTAATAGATGGTCATAATGAGTTTCGAAATATTTATCACAATGATCGTCGCCAAGCAAATTGAAATTCCCAAGACCAGTTTCTAGAATATCCGATATAATACCAATTGTGTTTACACTGTAAACTGGTTTAAGAGCATTTGCGCCACATTTTAAATCTGTGTTACCTGTTTTTTTCACCAAGCAACTATCAGGGAGAACAGAGCTTACTGATTCAACATCACAAGGGGTAGCGCCTCTCGTAATAAGCTTAGCTCGGTTTACGATATGTAGCTCATGTATATTAAGGTCAGAATTAACATTATCGTCTTTATTTGAAGCAATGTAAGGGCTACTAGAGAAAGGAACTGCACTGATTAGATGCGTATCACGCTGAGCGCTGCTTGGAGTAGCGTCGCACGTTTCAAATTCAGCGAAAGAGTCAACATGCGATTCTGGCGTAAGAAAAGTCGCACTGTGTATGCTTTGTCCATGAAATTCTCCGATACTAATTTCAGCTTCAACTCGACTGGCGTCGCTGGTTTCGACTGTAGAGGCAACGAGGGGTTCTGATGCGGACGTCACAAGAGTTGGCTTCACATGATTTGACGTCACAGGTGACGTTACGTAGGTAGGGGACAGCGACGAGGAAAGCGAGGATTGCACAACATCAATGGTCACATCTTGATCCCGTTCACTCATGCGCCCGAAAACGTAGCGCTGATGACGTCAAAAGCAACCATGTCGTTGACTGCTGTCTGAAAACAGAAAATTGCGTCTTATTAATACTTCCTTTTACAGTATGTGCACTTAAAATACAATGTTATTATTCGTATGTGTATTTAGTTGTATGCAACTACAATCATCACCATCGTCATCGTAATCGTTAGCACAATGTCAATCATATGCACCATTTTCATCATCATAATCATAATCATTATCAGCAGCATCATCATCACCATTAATGTTGCCTTCCTCTTCCCCCTCCCCCTCAGCATCATCATTATCATTATCATCATTATCATCATCATCGCCGACATTAACTACAAATCACCGACACAAATAAACCTGTGATTTTTATCATGGATATTTAAGAATTTAGTATCAAATACAATCAGATTATGAGACCTTATTTATTTACTGGTGTGTAATATCGCTCCATCGGTGCAAAAAGGTACCAAGTGACATTGAAATTAGAAGGCATGTGCTGCCTTTTTGCACCAATGGGGCGATATGGTCTTTACGTATTATTTCATTTTTAGATGACGTCGGTTGGTATCAACGCATTGCGCAAGAAGAGGGCAGCCACAGTTGCCTTAAATTGTATATGTGATTGGAACAATGTTGAGTATGGAAGAAAGAGTAAAAGGAGTAAAGATATATACGCCATTGAATAAAGAGTCCCTGTGTCGGTTGGATTGCAAGATTTTCGTGTAATGTCTACCTTAATTAGAGATGACATCCATACCGTTCCCATGAAAATCCGTAGCCGTTGCCATAAACCAACACACATAAATCGAAGTAGAAATCGTGACATGCTTGTTAGTTTTCATCGGTAATAAACACTTAACGGGCATTATTTGCATAGTCCAAAAATATGTTCAGGAGAATTTTTGTTCACATTCAAGATTTGGTAGACTATTACGTGGGTTTTTATAACTGCTTTGTTATTTGGAGTGCATGCATTTGGTGAAAAAATTGCTGATATAAATAACCACTTAAGAGCATAGTTATTTACGTTTCAAATATAAAGCCATATTCAAATCATTGAAAGACATATTTCAAAAGGTCTCACCTTAATACATTTCCGTATTATTATAAATACATTATTGTATATAAAATAATAATGTTAACCATTATAACAAAATGTACCTTTACTTGAGTTTTGTTTGTTCAATTAATTAACTAATTTATATGTTGAGTTATATTTAACAGAAGTAATTTTAACGTGTTCCTTAATTTATTTGTATCATGGTTTTGGTGATTTTGATTGTCATAGCTGTTTAAAACGCATGGTCGGCGTTCTTGGTTACGGACCAGGGTAATATCATGTATTAAATAACGCTAACATAATTCTGGATATCATACCTAACAATAGCTGACGATAGTAATGCCAAATCATAATCTGTATTCCAGGTAAATCACAGCGGTTAGGGTTAGGGCTAGGGTTAATGACAAGAAGCGCAGTCCGCCCTTTTGTACTACTACAAACGTCCCATTTGCTATAATTGTCTTGTTTTTTTACATCAGTTTCATTCTTGAATGAAATGGGGTCATTGTTTTCATGGTTCAGTATTTGATATTCCAGCCACTTTTTGACGATGCTGCGAAGCATCGTCTAAGTTATCATACCATGAAAAAATTCTCCACGATTGCGACCTATGTAAAAGACCGAGCCAGTCTGATTGAGATAGCTCGATTTTTCTAATCGGCATACCTCGCTGATTTTCATTGATAAAGGTAATGGAAGCTCAGCTATAAATAGGACAGCATATTCTGGGAAAAAGTTTTAATAAAAGTTTGAAAACGTTAATTTTAAATCAGTTATATTCAATCCATTATAGGTTTATAGATCAATGAAACAACTATGCATTTTCTGTATTGTATTTGACATTTGTCGAGATTCAGTAAATAAATTGCGAATTAAAACGTGTATAATTAACTTTCAACGCGATCATGAGTGTAAAGAAATCGAATAATTTCGCACCTGCCATTTGTAAACGTTGTAGCGACTATGGTATATAAACAGCATAATAGCCGTAATATATCTGTGAACTCGCTCTTAAGCTTACTTCCTCATTTTGCATATTTAATAAAAATTTTAAACAGAAATTACAGAGCCACATCAGTGCACATACTATGTTTGATAATTCATTTGTTTGATGGATATTGTTTGCTGTTTTAAACAAATATTAGGACATATCGCGGAGATTTAGTTAACCTTACCATGTCTTTATGGGCGAACTCACGTATTCAAGTGCTCTTACGACTATGTGCTCATACCTACTTTCGGGAATCATCATGAAATTATTGCCGTACTTAACGAACAAACATGTCTAAGCTTATTGAATTAGAGAAAAAAATAATCAAAAGAGAAAAATTATATGTTCATGCACATGCGCATGTGAAATCACGTCCGTCCGTACACATAGCATCATTAACTAAGGAAAGGAAACATCGAAATATAAAGTTTGGTTTGATATTCATGTGAAATCTACGAGCATGGTGTAATTAAAGAATTTATATGCTGAAACGTAATGTTATAACCCACAAACGTTTTACTGTAACAGAACGTTTTTATGGATAAGTGGTACAGAAAATTCACGTCGAATATCCTTTTAAAGATATTTTTGTTATATTTGATCGAGAATGTAACCCGCCTCCCAGTTTCGCTGAATGGATCAAGCTCTCACGAGTACTACTTCCCCGTACCCCCAATTTTTTTTCGTACCCTACATTTTTCGTACCCAATATTTTTTGGTACCTAAATTTTTGCTCGTAAACAAATTTTGTTTCTTACCCAATATTTGTTCGTACCCAATTTTTTTTTCGCAACCAAATCTTTTTTCGTAGGCAATTATTCTTTGGCATAATTATGTATCCAAAATGTTCGTACCCATTTATTTTTCCTACCGAAAATTTTCATACTCACATACACAATTTTGGGGATGTAGATAAATTTAAATAGATTATTTTATATCAATTCTCTTCAAAAGCATCGTCACACCAGTACTGTCAGTACTTTGATTAAAGTTCATTCAAGTTTCTGTGTTGAATGTATCAATATATATGTTTAAACGTTCCTTTATTTGTCTAAAATTTGAGCACTTTTTATATCTGATATCAGTCAGTGCCATTGAAATTTGTTTGAGTCCATTAATTATTTTATACATTTTATCGCGCATTGGCTTTGTATTTGTTTTCTAAAGAATTTTGTTAACAAGAATGGTTTCATAAAATTTCTGAAAAGTGGAACGTTTTAGAAATAATATAAATATAAGTCGCGGCTTTGGAAACACCGAACACAACGAACGAACTAAACTTTCTTATAACTGATTTTAATTTAATACATGTGTTATACAATTTACTGATTTATGACGTTTCTGACATTTAACAAGTAGATATGATATGCTGCGAAACATAAAATGAGTGTGTATTAATTATTGCCATCGATGTGTGTGTTTCTACTAAGTTGATCAATTGAGGTGTGAGCATAATGCTTGTGTGTAAATTGTCAACCCAGATTAGCCTGTGCAGTCCGCACAGGCTAATCAGGGATGACACTCTCCGCCTAAATTGGATTTTTGCTAAGGAGATACTTCATTTAATCGAAAAATGTCATAAAAGCCCGTCTCTGATTAGCCTGTGCGAATCGGTAAGATTGAACATGACAGTTGTGCAGATACATAACGAACTCACAATGACCCAGACATGGTCTCTTTCGTAACTGCAAGACAATGGATAATTAGATAAATGATTATATGACGCAAAGAAGGTGAGTTTCACATATGTCTAATACATCACTTAAATAACAATTAGTATACATGCTATTTCGATAATTGTATGTTGAATTTAAGATATATGTATGCAATTGTTATAATAAAAATCCAATTCAGTAACTTTCAAACAAAGAAGAAAATAATGGATAACTTTGGTGCGAATGGCATCATAAAACTTAATGATATTGATCAATTAAAGATAAGTCATTTCGTTAGATTGGTTATATGACTTTTCACTCGAATTCGTGTTTATTGTTCACATATTCCACTTTGTCCGAACGACTAGCACACTCTGTAAAATTTGAATAGTATCATAAATTAACATACATTTATATTTGAGAAGTTATAACATTGCATTCATAAAACAAACCGCAATTCGAAAGTTGACTTAAAAAGGATCAGTAAGCATAAGGTGCAAAATCTGCAAAATTGTTGCGTTTCGCTTTAAATTGACGGACTATCGATATAATATTTTCATTTAAAAAAAAAGACCATCCCTATTGTTTATTTATCAGCTTAACAACGACAAAAAACAAAAACAATAACTACAACTATTTAAATACCATAAGTGTACACAGTTTTAAAAAAATCCTTCACGCATTTCCCGTTCAATTGAAATGAAATAAGCACTTAGCTGAAGTACAGTTGATTGTAATTTCAAATAACAAACAAAAAATTGGGGGGGGGGGTGATGTTGGGGTGGGGGGATTCTAGTAGGGGCGTGGGGTATTGTTTGGGTGGAATCCATTGTGGTATTCAGGTAATTGTTGTTTTGTCAAAGTAATAATAAAATGTGATCATAAAAAATAACAAATGATCTCACACTGACATGATAAATATCCTCTATTCATTAAACATGAAATTTAAAGTTATTGCATTTGTTTCCCCTGTAAATAAGAAAGAGTAATAGTGTATTACCTCCCCTGTCCTGCTTATATTTATATTAATCAACAAAATTAAACATTAACACAATATTTAATATACAAAATATACAAAAAATCTCATATTCTGATAATATTTTTACTGATCCACTTTATTTTACTCAAAGAATGTTTCATTGGACTGATAATTATAGTTTTAGGATTACAGACCAGTTGCTTCAGTTATATTGTTCAGAGTTCGCCCTGTTGGCCGCGTATGCATTCTTGAGTTATCATCCAAAAACCATTTTACTATTTCTGGTCACCGTGACCTTGACCTTTGACCTATTGACCTCAAAATCAATGGGGTCATCTGCGAGTCATGATCAATGTACCTATGAAGTTTCATGATCCTAGGCCAAAGCGTTCTTGAGTTATCATCCGGAAACCACCTGGTGGACGGACCGACCGACAGACCGACAGACCGACATACCGACATGAGCAAAGCAATATTCTGGATTTTCGTAATTAAGAAGTTGTCTCCCATTCGGGAAGGTATCACGAGTATCCCGGGTAAAAAGCGGTCCGTCTAAAATGCGAATATGACTCCTATCCGCGGATTGACCGAAAAGTGCGGATATGGACGAATACTGGCAATATCGACACTTTTTCTGCAATGTTTAATACAAAAATACACAATATGTGTTAAATATGTTAGTATTGTCTCAAAATATAACAATTTAATAGACATTATCATTTTTCCAACATAATATCACTTTAAAATCGATAATCCACCGAATCCAACACATGTACTCTATATATTATAGTTTATTAGTACGTACAAATATGCACGTCGTTTTATTTATTCAAATGAACAAAGGATATCGTAATGCTACATTTAAATGTTTCAAGAATGATTATAACCATTATAGTTGCGCTGTTATTGAAAAGCAATGCATGTCCCGCTAAAATTTTAGATTTTTCGTTTATATTTGCAGTCCGCACAGGCTAATCCGGGACTACACTTTCTGCCAAAAGCCTAAACTGGATTTTTGCTAAGAAGAGACATCATTTAAAAGAAAAATTCAATATAAGCGGAAATTGTTGTCCCTGATTAGCCTGTGCACAAGCATAATCCCCAGTTTTCTCAGAACACAACTCATATTTGATCAAATTACACCTTAACTTTGTTTATAAGTAAGAACGTGTTATCTGATATTGCCTTCTACAAGAATATTAAATATTTACTTATTCAGTTATATTATTTCTTGTACTGGAGATAATTTCTACATATTATCCCTTACCAGTTATTTTATAATCTTATATCTCAATGCAACAAAAAATAATCTATATATATATATTTTGCTGTTTATTTTAAAAGATATAAGTTTTTATTTCAGATGTGGAGAGGGATGCACACACATTGCTGGCCTGCTGTTTGCGCTTAAAGGGAGACCACCTTCAGACGAGCTTAAAGATGAAGCCTGCACATTGAAATGAAATGAACATTGCAGAAAAAGTGTCGATATTGCTTATATTCGTCCATATCCGCACTTTTCGGTCATATCCGCGGATATGAGTTATATACGCATTTTAGACGGACCGCTTTTTACCCGGGATACTCGTGATACCTTCCCGAATGGGAGACAACTTCTTAATTACGAAAAGACCGAATACCCCCTCTTCTTCGAAGGGGGGCATAATTAAAACTGGAACCAAATAAACGCCTGACATTATCAGTGACTGGTTTACTAATATCTCGAAACAGATTATCTTGACCAATATTCATGTTTAAATTGAGAAATTATGGTTTGACCAATAATTCTATAATACATATAAGCCTCGCACAGGCTAATCAGGGACGACAATGTGGGCCTTAACTTGATATTCGCTAGGTTACAAGCAGGAATTTCAGTAGATTTTGAATACAAGGAGTCAAAATGACCCATGGTATCAAAATAATAAGGGGTCAAAATAAAAATGATAATGATCAAAACACTGAAGTATCTAAATGCTTGTTTAAGGTTTGAAATAGCTTATTTATCATAGTAATGAAAATAACAGTTTTGCAAAAGCTTTATTATTTCCATAAATGATCACTTCTGGTCTTTTTGCAAGTTGGATTGTTGATAAACAAATGTATCAACTGATGTAAGGCTATTTTTTGCAATTAGAAACTTGCAACTTGATTGCATCAAAATGCAGGACGCTGTTTCAATTTATTGAAATCACTGCAACATGCATGTTCACAACTTATTAAATGTTGAAAGTTTGAAACTATAGCGTTCAAGCGCTATTTGCCTCCCTGTCTGATGTCAACCCGACCCAAGTAATACAATGGACACAGATATAAAATCAGCTGCACTCTTGGAAAACTGGACATGCGTACACAGACGTCCCACATTAGCCTGCTCAGTCCACACATGCTAATCAGGGACGACACTTTCTTCTTAGACTGGGTTTTCATTAAGACTTCCTTTTAACGATAAAATCCATACAAGCGGAGAATGTCGTAACTGATTAAACTGGTTCCCCGTTGAATATAACCGTTGACTATAATATACAACAGGTACAGGCTAATGTATCGGCGATTTTAATTGGATAACGCGAAGACCAATCAGAGCGTTGTTTATTACTGTCGGGAATTCATGACGTTAACGTTTATCCGCTAACATGCACGCGACGTCATGTATACTATCGACGTCACTTTTCATCCTTACAAACAGCACAGATCTCACGTTTATTAACTTTCCTTGGCGTTACTTCACTATGTGTATACATCGACTAATATCTATAAATCTTATTTAACTACAACGAGCTTCTATTCTTACCTGTCAGCTGTCAAAAAGTTCGGGAAATGTTTTGTTTCCGGTTTGGAAATGGTATACGGATTACTTCCCCTGAACCTCGTATAATCTCGCGATATGTTAACCGGTCCAAATTTGGATCGGTAAAATAAGCCTGTACCGATCCCTATATAGAGAGTAACGATAGATAAGGGGAGGTAACCAATCTAAGAATGTCGTAACTGATAAGCGTTTGTGGACAAGATAAGGGGAGGTAACCAATCTAGTAACTGATAAGCGTTTGTGGACTGTTCAGGCTAATCTTAGACGAAACTTTACCGCATGCAGTAAGCCCCGTTTTCCTATAGCGAAGCTCATATCATTTGCCACCGTATTCCAAGGCACAAAATCTCTCTCGAACAGCGTTATTAACAACTAAACACAGATATTTGGGAACACTTTGTTTTGCAGATGTATCTTTCTGGCGCTCAGAGATTGCAATATATAACACAATAACATACTAAATATTTGGTTGTTTGGGCTACAAGCAAACAAGGCATTCTGTGTGCTAAACGTAGCAATCCAATTATGTTATGAAGACAACTAACGTTGCAACGCCGAACGAACAGAACACTTGCTTTCTGGTTCACGTCAAATATGTGTTTTGGAACAAAAGTATTAATTATGTAAACAGGGCACACCTTTGGAAACGCTTTAGTTCAGGGTGATGTATTTCCCTTTTTATATCAAGTTTTTTAAAAGTTACTTTAAGTTAACTTTTGTCTATCGTAACAGAGTAAGTCCAATAGTGTTCTACCTGGATGAGTATTTATTATTTATATTATATATATATACCGCATTCAGTGACTCATGTTGAATTCGCACCCATATAATAATATTCCCACCTGGTAAACCGCTACTTGAACGTGGAAAACATGCACCACATATTACAGTGGAATATCCGTGCAAATCAAAGAAGGCGCCGAGAATATATGAGTGACGTTATGGGAAAACGAGTCTTAATACGTGTGCGTAAAGTTTCGTCCCAGATTAGTCTGTGCAGCCCGCACAGTCAAACCAGGTATAACACTTTCCACCAAGACGGTGTTATCGTTTAGAATAAACCGCCCCATTGGTGCAAAAAAGGTACCACGTGACATTTTCATAGTTTGAGAAAATCGCGTTTAAAGATTTGAAAGTCTATATCAAATTAACTATAGACAACTCAGGACTGTAATTGTGCATTTGGTTAGATATAAATACAACCTTCATGCTTGCAAAAATTGAACATGTTCCAGTTATCAATAAGCGATAATTGATCAATTGTGTCATATGGTTCCCAGTGCTAAAGCTAGTCCTTAATCGAAGGGCGCCGCGCCCTGCCCTCCCGAACCTCCGCCCTGCCCCCCCCCGAATCTCCGCCCTGCCCCCCTCCCCCCCCCCCCCCAATTTTTTTTAATTTTTTTTTTACACATATGATTATTCATAAATCTCTTATTAGATTGTAATTACTTTAATCCTCATTGTAGACATTATATTTGATTGGTTTAATAATAATGGGAATAATACGATTATTTATAACATATAAATTAACATGCAATAGGAAGCATTCCAGAAACACCCGCGCGCTCGTACGTGCCCTTTTAACAAAATACTGCGCGTCGAAAGTGCCCTTTTGACAAAATACTGCGCGTCAAAAGTGCCCTTTTGACAAAAAAGCCCCCCCCTTGCCCTTTTCAAATCCTAGCTGGAGCACTGCGGTTCCTTTTTGCATAATTCAATATTAAGGTAAACGCCATGCAAAAAGGTACCATATGCACACTTGGATCCTTTTGTGAACGAACTTTTTATGTTGTGTTGTATTCTAAAAAGGCACAATAAGGTACCAACTATGACATATGGGACCTTTTTGCACCACACAAAACTGGAAAGTGAAAATGATGATTATACTTTATCAACAACAGTTAAGTATAAACGGTTATAAAGATGTGGCACATTTGTAAAGGTAAACAATTAAAGTATTGTTAAGGTTAAAAACAGTAGTATTCTTGAAAATGTATTTTGCAAATGTCAGTTTTTGACAAAAATGCAGAGAACCCATAATATACACATTGTCAACATTATTCACTCAATATCAGTACATGTATCTTAATCATCCAACTCCATAGGTACAAAATCCTTTTTCGTGCTGATCGTTGGTAAGGACTCGTAATAAGGATGTATTCCTCAGGAATGATTTCTTTTGAGCATAAATTAACAAGGTCATTTTTTCTTGGCAGTTTTGTGTCGTTACAACGCTTTAAATCTGACTCACACGTTGACCAAGTGTTCTGAACGCCTTTCTGTTATCATGTTGTTTTCTGTACTTGAAATTCCTGAAATTGGTTGTTGTCAAAGCTGTAGTTCACAAATACTGATATTTTATTGTCCCTTCGCACTTGTATCAACTTGACCTTAAGCCAGTTTATTCTTTGTACAGTGACTGGTGTTTTCAGGTTTGTACAAGTTTTCTTCACAAAGTCTTTGAAGTCCATGACATGATTGTATTTCATTGGTATAGTGATATGGCTGTGATTGTCTTAATAGAGAAATTAAGTACACCATTGGGATGGAACATACACTGGCGTTACTTTTTTAAAACGTTCAATAGTTGAATGGACTGAATGGCATTCCATTTGGGAATGGCCTAAAAGTATAAATATGTGGCTAATGGCTTTCAGGTTTGGTACTTACCGCTACACTGGCTACCTTTCGTCTATTTTTAACAATATTATTGTATCTCGCAGATTCTTGGCAAATACACTTTGACTTATTCTTCTTATGTTATTTTTCTTTCAAATTTTCAATTTCTTGGTTTTCTTTTTAAATGAAGTTTCTCTTTGCTTGTTCATTTGCACAAGTCTCTTTTTGTCTTTAGCTTCTTTACATTAAATTCTGAATCAGTTTAATTGATCTCATCTTTGTTAGGATCATAATTTTCACCATCAGCAGTATCACCATGATCTTATTCACTATCACTTTGATAAGTTTCCTTTTAACTGGTTGATTATTTTTTCTACCAAGATCAGCTAATGGAATATCTTCTGGAACTGTAGTGTCGGAATCATTGCCTTTTGTTTGCGTTGCTATTATTTTGTCCAAACAGTTCCCCATGTGTAAATGTATGATAAACTTCATCGGACCAAACCTCGTCTTCTTTCTGTGAAGCAAATACCACCATATAGTGAATATAATGAATTAAATTAAAACTTATTTCTGTAAAAACTGTGAAATTACTAGTTACCTTTTGAAACGTTAGTACATAGAAAGTATGTTCTTCTCCTGACTGCTCCAAGAAATAAATTACTACCATCCATAATAATTTTATGATAAAGATATCAACTTTTTCAAAAAGGATGCAAGCATTAAATTAATTATTAAGTTTTCATTGTTTTCATTACTAAGTGGTAAATGAATTTAAATTTGCAATAAAATTTACTTACAGTTTTATTATTTTCCATCTCATTCTATAAATAACATCACAGTACAAAGTCATATGTATGAAATCTCAGTATGTGTCTGCTCTCTTCACTGTAATACAGTTATTACTCTATGTTTTCGGACACTTAAAAATAATAAAGAAAATTCGTGTCCGAAAACTTAGATAAGAAAAATATTAACAATATTTTGAGACATAAATAACGGACGAAAACTCGTGTGTCCGAAAATAAAGAGACACGAAAAATAATTATTTTGCCTAAAAAAAGGGGGTGTCCGAAAACTTAGAGTGTCCGAAAACATAGAGTAATTACGGTAATCACCAAATGAAGGTTTAAATACTTCACCCTCATAATTATCATCTGCTTATTACAAGACATCTTAGGTTAATAGGATAGTTTGATAGTAATATCACTGTCTGGAAAGTTTATTCATTGTTGAGGCAAAAGGTACAACATAAACCAATTGATTCATACCTGCGTCTGGCTAGTGTTCATAGTTGTGCTAAAAGGTACCAACTTAACACATTTATATTTAAAACGAGTGTGGACACATTCATTTCATGTCTGCAAAAAGGCACCATGTGTCATATGGTTCCTTTTTGCACTGATATTTATTTTGATTTCCCACACACCGTTGGTGCAACAAGGTACCATGTGTCATATGGTACCTTTTTGCACAAACAAACGATGCAATTTTCACTTGGTACCTTTTAACATTGTCCTATATATTTGGAACCATACAGGCTACAGCTTAGATATTTTTTACAGAATGTACATTATACAAAGTCATAATGATATCTACTAAAATGTCATTTTTGACCAAAATGTCATTTTGGTACCTATTTTTTGCACCAATTGGGCGAAACTTCCTTTTCATGAACAATTCCAGCTTTACAAGCTCATTAAATCGGAGTGCACAGGCTAATTCGGAACGGCACTTTACGAATATGCATTTAGCCCAGTTTTCCCAGAACAAGGAGAATAGAGATACACCAGAGCTCGAAAGCATCATGATAAATGCCTACTCAGTTTTTAAATATTTCATTCCAAGATGTTTCTGTGCACACTAACAGAAATCTATAATAGGCTTATCAACGACAATTACTGAACTTTATTGGTTTTAATTAACAGTAATAAAATATTATAATGTGGAATAATAAAAATATTTCCATTATGTCTATCATATAAGCTTAACAGATTTTGGTCGAATCAAGATACACACATACGACACTCATAGAACGTAATTGCATCTAACATAAAACGAACCACTGGCTCTTTGATAACTTTAATCCTCTGTTTTATGTATTTATCTATAAAGTTAACATTTCGTTAGCAACACGTGTTGAAGTGCTCATTGTGTTCAATTATGATTAGAATGATAATGACAGCTGTAACGTTTCCGTTACATAGAACATAACGATATGTGTAAGCATAGTACATGGCAGTGAAATTTAATAAAACTAACGTAAAATACAATATAATACAATTTATGTAACTTATTTATATATGTTTAAAGTCGAATTCACCTAACGTTTCTTAACAAAAAGGAATTTTCCTTCTCCATAAAACTGTGGTGAACACATTTATGTTCTAAACCATTATTAAATATTGATATTTAAAACCAATGTCACACAGTTTCCTTTACGTGTGTACATTTTTTCAATTTTGAATAATGAAATGAAATGTTGCACTCGAATGCATTCTTATTTAGGCGGCGGTATATAACAAATAAATGCACGAAACAGTAGCCCCGGGCGCATATTACATCTATATCTGCCAGGTTGATGATATATGTAGACGATATCTTGAACACTTTAGGCTACTTAAAAATAGACGCGGAAAAACACATTAATATAATAATTTTTTCTAGATTCTGGATTTCCTATAAAATGTAAGTGTATGCATATTCAATATTAATTTGAATAAATCTTAATCATGTGTATGTACATTAGGTGTTTAATATTTTCAATAAATATGCATTCGGTGTTTGATTGTAAATCACATATGTGAGTATTCGTTCAAAATATTTCGAATAAATCTGTTTTGTGATTTCCATATGTTCGATCGAAAATCTTAAGTTTTGAATGCAAAACACTTTTATTTTAAACATCCTAAGCAAAATTATTCGTAATTTGAAATAAGATTTATAATAATCATTCTCAGAAAATAAAGCAGACATAAATATTAAATGAATAATAATGTTAGTCCATGAAAGAAAGTATGACATTAAAATGCAAACAAAAGTCATTTTCTTGATTCATCTTACCAAGTTAGTAACTATTTGTTTAGTTTAAACCCATTTATTTCAGCTCGATTGCATCGAAAGCCGAAGGCTTACTGACACGATATCGAGTTCGTTTTCTGGGTAGAACCAGTACTTTTGGGGAATTTAAAAAAACATTCCCATAGTGGTTATCTAATCCATGACCTCTCGGTCGCTAAGCGGATACCATAGTATCTACGCCACGACATTTGTTTTGGAACATTTAACAAATGAAATAGAAAGCTACTGATTGCAAGCACTGTCTGCAAGAAAACATGCAGGATTAGCACATAATAAAAGTTTGATGTATTATAAATTTGACCGAAACAATTGCATCAGTCTACCTTTAATGTTAAAACTTTGGAAATAACACAAGACTGGTATGAGTCCAAGTTATATTTGTTCTGAACTTATGTAAATAAGAGGAATCCTATTAAGAATGTTATTGTTGGTCGGTTAATGGATAATTTACATGACAATGATCAACCACATACAAGGCAAGGTTCAAGTGCGTTTACATTGTCTTGGAATTTCAAACATATTTTCATATTCATGTATAACTGTACCACCCAGAAGAAAGAATTATAGATGGGAACTGGGATTCTTTCTTGTATTGTGGGTAAATGCGAGAACTATACAGTTAGATTTTGTTGTTGTTTTTATGTACAAGTATATTAAAACTAGAGTGTTAACAAGGTTTTACTATAGCCATATATAGCCATATAAGGAAAAATGCCCCGCCCCTTGGCAGTCATGTTTTTCAAGCAAAGGTTACCATTTTTGAACTCATTCAAGATATCATGGGACAAATCTTCTGAGCAAGTTTCATGAAGATCGAAAAATAAATGTGGCCTCTAGAGTGTTAACAAGGTTTTACTATAGCCATATCAGGAAAAATGCCCCGCCCCCTGGCGGCCATGTTTTTCAACCAACCGGCATCATTTTCGAACTCGTTAAAGATATTATTTGGATGAATCTTCTGACCAAGTTTTATGAAGATAAGACAATAACGGTGGCCTCTAGAGTGTTAACAAGATTTAACTATAGCCATATATAGCCATATAAGGAAAAATGCCCCGCCCATTGGCAGTCATGTTTTGCAAGCAAACGTAACCATTTTTGAACTCATCCAAGATATCATTGAAACCCATTTTCTGACCAAATTTCATGAAGATTGGACAATAAATGTGGCCTCTAAAGAGTAAACTAGGCAAATGTTGACGCCGCGCAACGCACAACGCACAACGGACAACGGACGACGGACGACGGACAAAAAGCGATCACAAAAGCTCACCATGAGCACGTTGTGCTCAGGTGAGCTAAAAACACAAAGCAACACATATAATTGCCATTATACGTCTGGTTCTAAATTTAAACTAAGTAACAATTAACGCTTTAGGTACATTAACAAAACTATGTCTGTTTGAACTAAATGCAATACAGTTTTGCCTCTGTCCAAGTCAAACCCTGCTGTAATATTTCTGGGGGAAAATGCCAAAATTGCGCCATAGTGTTAATGTAAGCATCAATGCGGCATGGCATGTCAGTCTCATTTTACATGAGATAGTGAACTTAAATATTAGATCAAAGCCTAGATGCTAATCAGTTAGATATATAATTAAATGATGGTCGGTTAAAATTAAATAGGTAAGAAAAATTACTTCTCAGCATACGTGGTGGGCAAGATGTTGCGATATAAAGGCAGAAAATATTCCGCGAAATGTCTGCGAAAAATCGCTAAAAGTGTTTGATCAATTTGATCTAGATTGAGTGATACAAGTCTGTGGAAACGAACAAGACGTGAACGGTGTAATTTAAAGTGGCGTATATTTCAGATGAATAATTAAATTCAATAGTGTATGTAAACATATGAGAAAAAAGCGTGCAATGCGACATGTGTAGATTTTGTGATGTTTGTGTAATAACTGCATTTGTTATACACTGCATGAAACATATACAATTTTGTCTGATACAGTTTTAGAACAAATTAAAGATATTTTTTTGCTATAAAAAAAACTTATATAAGTAACCCCTCGAGTGGGGATCATTCTGATTCAAGGGGCATGATTTGAACAAAGTTAATAGAGGATCAACATACAGTTTAACCAAATATTAAAACCCTGGGGTCCGTCTTATCAAAGATCGTGCGACAGTGTTAACTTACGATTGCATTTTGTAATTTTAAAATATAAGTGCTTATGATCTGTATGTTTCAAATATCATGGATATTTGACAGCTTCTTTGGAAATGAATGGAAATGTTCAACAAAAGTAATTATAAATGCGACGGTTACGTATATATGGCGCTTCGAAAATTGCATCGTAGGGTGAGAATGTCGTACGATGTTTGATAAGACGGGACCCTGACCCTAGCGGTGTCCAAGAATAAGAACGTTAATGTTATTTAATATTTTATTTAATTTAACTCGTGTGATCACTTGGCGTGGAATGTTTTCATCACATGCACACGATTTGAACAAACTTAAAAGAGAATAACTAAAAAATGTTACATACAAAATATATCAGTTTCATGAAAGATTCTTGAAGTTTTTTAATGTATCTACTATGCAAGATTCAAGCATATTTTAATTCCTATATCGGTATAATCGGAGGCGAACGCAATGCGCAGAATAATACAAGTTATTAAAAACATATTTATTGAAAATGTCTGTATAACGTTTTCTACTTATTAAAGGGTGGCATTTGGGTTTACTGTGTAACGCTAAATTAACATATGATGTCCAGTGCTCAAGCTAGGCCTAAATCGAAGGGCGTCGCGCCCTGCCCTCCCGAACCTCCGCCCTGCCCCTCCGAACCTCCGCCCTGCCCCCCCCCCTCCCCCCCTCAAAACAATTTTTTTTTTTACATAATATGATAATTCATAAATCTCTTATTACATTGTAATTAGTTTAATCCTCATTGTAGACATTATATTTGAATGGTTTAATAATAATGGGAATAATACAATTATTTATAACATATAAATTAACATGCAATAGGAAGCATTCCAGAAACACCCGCGCGATCGAACGTGCCCTTTTGACAAAATACTGCGCGTCGAAAGTGCCCTTTTGGCAAAATACTGCGCGTCGAAAGGGCCCTTTTGACAAAAAAGCCCCCCTGCCCTTTTCAAATTCTAGCTGGAGCACTGATGTCGTAAAAATTGTTTGCGTATCAAAAATGAATGGAAAAAAAACTCTGCTATTTAAATCGGATGCAAGGAAATATGGAATTGGGGTGCAGTAAATAACTAAAATTAGTTTTATTTCATTTGACTAATTTTATTTGCGGCAATTCCGACGAACATCTGATTAATTAAGCCGCGTTCCGAGAAAACTGGGCTTAATGCATGTTCGTAAAGTGTCATCACAGATTAGCCTGTGCAGTCCGCCGACTTTCCGCTTGTATGGCACTTTTGTTTCAAGGAATTCCCTTTCTACCGGAAATAAATTTTAGGCGGAAAGTGTCGTGCCAGATTAGCCTGTGCGGACTGCACAGGCTAACCTTGAATGACACTTTACGCACATGCATTAAGCCCAATTTTTCTCAGAACAAGGCTCTATTTGTAATGGCCTACCCGGTACTCCCTTTATTCAACCCAAACGGTTTCAGTTCACTGCATTGCAAGCACGTTCTAGATGACATCATGGTTATACTTACGCTCAAACGACTGTGAGATTCACCTCGCAATCTGGAATGTCAATCTGAACTTTGTAATTGTCTCAACACCGGCATGATAACAATGTAAAACCAAGATTATTCTTCTTATC
Source organism: Dreissena polymorpha (assembly GCF_020536995.1). Taxonomy (NCBI): domain Eukaryota; kingdom Metazoa; phylum Mollusca; class Bivalvia; order Myida; family Dreissenidae; genus Dreissena; species Dreissena polymorpha. The sequence goes on from NC_068369.1 coordinate 30,734,422, forward strand.
GATCACTTAGATAGACACGCCGGCTCCCGGCGATGATCTATTGGTGTCAAGCGTTGCATCGCAACGCGCGCTTTTGCCCAGTGCATCAGTCTTTAGCAGTGATTTATTTTTCGACTTTTCCTTGTAATATGGGACTTGCCGGCCAACGATGTGGATTCTCATTCGGATTGAGTTATTTACCATTGATGTGGACGTTGAACCTGTTACTTTCAGTGTAGGGTTTTTTCCATAAATTATGTTCTACCTGGAAGAATGTTATGCTCACCGCATTAGGTGACTCATACCTCATTTTCTCCCGAAAAAAATCATCACACCTTGTAAACTTCTCATTTTAAGTGCAGGTAATGCATAACACATCACTAGGGGTACATACCTCCCAATTAAAGGAGCCAACGCGGATAATGTATAGGGTTATTGAGCTAGGAAGCGTAAATAACTATGTGAGTCGTGTTCTGAGGACACTTGGCATATTGCATGTGCGTAAAGTGTCGTCCCAGATTAGCCTGTGCAGTCTGCACAAGCTAATCAGGGACGACACTTTCCGACTAAATTTGAGTTTTGCTTTGAAGAGACTTCATTTAAAAGAAAAATGTAATAAAAGCGGAAAGTGTCGTCCCTGATTAGCCTGTGCGGACTGCTGAATCCCAGGGATTCACCAAACGGTTCGTGTATTTAAGTCTAAAAATAAAGAATATTCTTCAACCTGGCATGAAATGCCTCTATCTACATCATTCTTCGTGTTTAATTTTCTGTTAAGGACCTAAATACCAGTGGTAGCCTGTATAGCGGTATATTCAAACGCTGGACGTAGTTTGCTTGGTTCTAGGTATATTCTTTACTCATGTGTTTGAGAATTGGTTAGCCCATGTATGCCTAGCGTCTAGAAAAAAAGGCCTTGGCAAACAGCGTCTCGTCAGGGGCTGCGCTGTTTTCTTAAAGGAATTTCTGTAAGACATATTCTAAATATAGAAATAAATAAACTAGACATCCCTAATTTTGGAAATAAATTGATCCAATTTAGAAGGATGGGAGAGTCCATTTGGCATAAATGGGTTAGTTAATACGGGCCCAGATACTAAAACACTCTGACCTTTTGACCTTTAGTTTTACGATCCAGTTTATGTCGACTTAATGTATAAGTGACTGCTAATCTATTCATCTTTTCTTAGACACAACGTTTAACGAGTAAATTGGTTCAACTATGATATGAATGCTTATGTCAGATCTATGTTACTTTAACATCTTCCTTAACTAAACAAACATGCGAGCAATCGGTCTAGTAGCGGTAGGCTGCGAGCAATCGGTCTAGTAGCGGTAGGCTGCGAGCAATCGGTCTAGTAGCGGTAGGCTGCGAGCAATCGGTCTAGTAGCGGTAGGCTGATAGTATCGCTTAGAACATCGCAATAAAGGAATCGTGAAATGAAATGCATTAATGAATGAAATGTATTTGCTATAAAACAAAATTGCTTTGCTTTTAAATTTCTCAACATGAAAAACGTGAATAAAAAGTGCGTTCTCAGACAACATTGGACACCGACAAAATCTGGATCAATCGTAAAACTTACATTCTGCAAAGATAAGTTTCGCTTAATCATTATATCTTCCGAAAAGAGAGTTTAAGTGTTTATAGTTGACAGAAGCATATATGAGTCGCGTTCTGAGAAGACTTGACGTTATGCATGTGCGTAAAGTGTCTTCCCAGATTAGCCTGTGCAGTCCGCACAGGCTAATCAGGGACGACACTTTCCGCCTAAATTGGATTTTTGCTAAGAAGATGTTTGGATGACGTCGGTTGGCATCAACACATTGCGCAAGAAGAGGACAGCCGCAGTTGCCTTAAGTTATATATGTGATTGGAACAATTTTGAGTGTTAAATAATTGTTGTACTCACACCTTTAGTGAGAGTAAAGATATACACTCCATTGAAAAAAGTGTTTCCTGTGTCGGTTGGATTGCAAGGTTTTCATGTAATGTCTACCTTAATTAGATATGACATCCATACCGTTACCATGAAAATACATAGCCGTTGTCATGAGCCAAAACACATACATCGGAGTAGAAAGCGTAACAATATACTGGCATTGTCGTTAGTTATCGTCGGTGATAAACACGTAACGTGCAGTATTATGCATAGCCCAACAATATGTTCAGGAGAACATTTGTAAAGTTTGTGACATTTAACAATTAGATATGATATGCTGCGAAACATAGAATAAGTGTGTAATAATTATTGTCATCGACGTGCGTTTCTACCTAGTTGATTAAATGCATTCATTACTTGAGCCTCGCTCAGGGCTTAAAGCATGTGCGTTAAGTGTCGTCAAAGATTTGCCAATGCAATCATCACAGGCTAATAATGGACGAAACTGTCCGCTTTTATATATTGCTCTGAGCGGCCGGCAAAGGCTTATCTGGGATGACACTTTACGCACATGCATTTAGCCAAGAACGAAGCTAAATTAAGATTTTTTTTTTCGGTAAGATTGAACATGACAGGTGTTCAGATACATAACGAATACACAATGACCCAGACATGGTCTCTTTCGTAATTAGAAGACAATGGATAATTAAATAAATGATTATATAACGCAAAGGAAGTGAGTTTCACATATGTCTAATACATCATTCAAAGAATGCATTTAGTAGACATGATAATTCAATAATAGTATGTTAAATTTATATACAGTTATGCAATTGTTATAATAAAAATACCATTCATTTACTTTCAAACTAAGAAAAAATGGCCTCGCAAACATAATTATATTTTTTAATTAAAGGTAGGTAATTTCTTAAGAATGGTAATATGATTTTCTACTCGTATTCTTGTTCATTGTTGACATATTTCACGTTGCCCGAACGACTATCACACTCCGTCTGTGTCAAATGAATATTAAATTAGAATAGTATCAACAATGAACGTTTGAACGTTTGAGAAGTTTGTCTATAATAAATTTGATTTATAAAAGAAAATCTAACTCAAAAGTTGACTCTTAAATGGTCAGTCGGCATAATCTGAAAAATTAGATGAGCTCGTTTCGCTATTAATTGACGGATTATCTGTTTGTGTTTTTCCAGATATTAAAAGAGGCCATCGTTATTGTTTATTTATCAGCTAAACATCGAAAATACAACACAACTCCAACAATTCCAATCCCAAAAGTGTTAACAGTTTGAAAAAAAACATTCACGCAATACCACCCAATATCAGTTTCGTTTGAATGAAAATACAACGTAAACTCAATTAGTGTGGATTTTAATTTCAAATAACAAGTGTCAACAAAATAAAACGCCTGACATTATCAGTGCCTGGCTTATTAATATCTCGTTAAAAATGATCTTGACCAGTATTCATGTTTAAATTGAGAAATGATAGTTTGACCAATAGTTCTATAACACACGTAAGCCTCGCACATGCTAATCAGGGACGACACTTTGAGCTTTAACTTGATGTTCGCTAAGTAACAGGCATGTTCTCATCTTATTAAATGTTTAAAGTTTGAAAACATATCGTTAATGTGTATTTCGCCTCCCTGTTTGATGTCAGCCCGACCCAAGTAATACAGTGGGCACAGATATGAAATCAACTGCGCTCTGGGGAAATGGGACATGCGCACAGTGTCCTCCCATATTAGCCTGTGGAGTGCACACATGCTAATCAGGGACGACTCTATCTGCTTAGACTGGATTTCGTGAATAAGAGACTTCCTTTAAACGATAAAATCTATTAAAACCGAAAATGTTGTAACTGATTAGCTTGTGCGAACTGCACAAGCTAATCTTGACGATACTTTATCCGCATGCATTATGTCCCGTTTTCCCATATGGAAACTAATACCAATATGCTCCCAGTATTCCAAGGCACTAAATCTCTCTCGAACAGCGTTGTTAACAACTAAACACAGATATGTGGGGACACTTTTATGGCAGATTTATCTTTTGGGCAACCAGGCATTGCGATATATAACAAAATAGTATAATAAATATTTGGATGTTAGAGCTACAAGAAAACAAGGCAGTCTGTGTGTTAAACGTAGCAATCCAATAATGTTACGAAGAAAACAAACGTTGCAACGCATAACGAACAGAACATTTTCTTTCTGTTAAACGTCATACTTTATATGTGTTTTGGAACAAAAGCATTAATTATGTAAACAAGAAACCAATTGGGAAACGCTTTAGTTCAGTGTGATTTATTGCCCTTTTTATATCAAGTTTTTCAAAGTTATTTTAAGTTAACTTTTGTCTATCGTAGCAGAGTAAGTCCTATAATTTGCTACCTGGAAGAGTATTTATTATGCTCACTGCATTCAGTGACTCATGCCGAATTCGCACCCAAATAGTAATATTCCCACCTGGTACACCGCTTCTTGAACGTGGAAAACATGCATCACATATTACCGTGGAATATCCGTGCTGTGCAATTCAAAGAAGACGCCGTGGATAATATGAGTGGCGTTATGGGAAAACGGGTCTTAATACATGTGCGTAAAGTTTCGTCCCAGATTAGACTGTGCAGCCCACGCAGTCAAACCAGGTATGACACTTTCCACCGAGACTGCATTCTCGTTTAGAAGAAACTTTCTTTACATGAACAATTTAAGCATAACAATTCCATAATATGGAAAGTTTCGTCAAAAATTCGCATCTACGGAGTGCACATGCTAATTCGGGACGACACTTTACGAATTTGCATTAAGTCCAGTTTTCCCAGAACAAGGAGAATAGAGTTACACTAGCATCAAGATACATGCCTCCTAAATTTTTAAATATTTTTTTCCAAGACGTTTCTGTGCACACTAAAAGAAATCTATAATAGGCTTATCAACAAAAATTACTGAACTTCATTGGTTTTAATTAACAGTAATAAAATGTGGAATAAAACAATATTTCCGTTCTGTCTATCATACAAGCTTAACAGATTTTGGTCGAATTAAGATACAACCATAAAACACTCAAAAAACGTAATTGCAACTAACATAAAACGAACCACTGACTCTAAGCTCTTTGATAACTTTAATCCTCTGTTTTATGTATTTATGTATAAAGTTAACCTTTCGATAGCAACACGTGTTGAAGTGCTCATTTCGTTCAATTAGGATTAGAACGATACTGACAGCTGTAACGTATCCATTACATCTACCATAACGATATGTGTAAGCATAGTTCATGGAAGTGAAAATTATTTTTTTTTAAATAACGTAAAATACAATATAATACAATGTATTTAACTTATTTATATATGTTTAAAGTCGGATTTACCTAACGTTTCTTACCAAAAAGGAATTTGTCTTCTCCATAAAACTGTGGTGAACACATTTATGTTCAAAACCATTATTAAATATTGATATGTAAAACCAAGGTTACACAGTTTCCTGTACGTGTGTACATTTCTTCAATATTGAATAATGAAATGAAATGGTGCACGAGCTTCTTTTGAATGCATTCTTATTGGGGTGGCGGTATATAACGAATAATGCAAAAACAGTAGCCCCTGACCAATATTACATCTATATCTGCCAGGTTGATAAATGTAGAAAAAATATCATTATCAGAAGTATCTCAGATTATAAAGTTCGCACGATATCTTGAAAATTTTAGTCTACTTAAAAATAGACGCGGAAAAACACATTAAGATAATATTTTTTATAAAATGCCTTCTGGCTTTTGAATAAAATATGTGTGTGCATATTCAATATAATTATGAATAAATCTTACTCATGTATTCAATGTATCAGGTGTTATATAGTTTGAATAAATATGTATTCGGTGTTTGCAAATCAAATGTGTGAGTATTCGTTCAATATATAATGAATAAACCTGCTTCGTGTTTTCCATATGTTCGATCGAAAATCTTTAGTTTTGAATGCAACACACGTTTATTTTAACCTACCCAAGCTAAATTATTCGTGATTTGAAGTATGATTCATAATTAGCATTCTCAGAAAATAAAACCGACAAAAATATTAATTGAATAATAATGTAAACACATGAAAGAAAGTACGACATTTAACCGCAAACAAAAGTCATTTTCTTGATTCATATTACCAAGTTACATGTGTTTAGTTTAAACCCATTTATTTCAGCTCGATTGCATCGAAAGCCGAAGGCATACTTACACGATCTCGAGTTCGTTTCCTGGGTACAACCAGTACTTTTGGGGAGGTTTAAAAAAACATTCCCATATTAGTGATCGAATCAATGACCTCCCGGTTGCTAAGCAGATATCTTTTTACTTACGCCACCACATTTGTTTAGGAACAGTAACTGTCTCTAGAAAGCTAACAATTGCAAGAACTGTCTACACGAAACCATGCAGGATAAGCAAATAACGAAAGTTTGATGTATTTTTAATGCGACCGAAACAGTTGCATCAGTCAATCTTTTATGTTAAGACTTTGGATATAACACAAGACTGGTATGGGTCTAAGTTACATTTGTTTTGTATTTATGTTGAAAAGAGGAATCCTTTTAAGAATGGTTATTGTTGGTCGGTGAATTGATAATTTACATGACAATGATCAACCACATACAAGGCAAGGTTCAAGTGCGTTTACATTGTCTTGGAATTTCAAACATTTTTTAACATTTATGCATAACTGTACCACCCAAAAGAAAGAATAATGGATGGGAACATGGATTCTTTCTTGTATCGTGGGTAAATCAGAGAACAATACAGTTAGACTTTGTTTTTAAGTATATTTAAAAACAGAATCTGACACACACAGAAACATTTATCGTTGCAATTATAATGGCTGGTTCTTAATTCAAACTACGCAGCAATTTACGCTGTAGGTACACTTACAAAACTCTGTCGGTTTGAACTAAATGCAATTAAGTTTTGCCTTTGTCCAAGTCAAACCCTTCTGTAATATGTCTGGGGGAAAATGCCAAAATGGCACCATGGTGTTAATGTAAGCATCAGTCTGGTATAACATGAGATAGTGAACTTAAATCTTGGATCAAAGTCTAGGTGCTTATCAGTTAGATATATATCTAAATGATGGTCGGTTACAATAAAATAGACAAGAAAAAATACTTTTCAGCATACGTGATGAGCAAGATAGTGTTATACCAAGTCAGAAATTATTCCGCAAAAAGTCTGCGAACACTTGCTAAAAGTGTTTGGTTAATTTTGCGGAAACGAAAAAAAGACGTGTGTGGTGTAATTAAAAGTGGCATATATTTCAGATGGATAATTAAATTCAATTGTATAAACAAATGGTTTCAAAGATTATTTGATGTTAAATCAATTACAAATTTGTGTTTAGCAACCTGAGATATTATATGATATGATTCTATACCATTTAAAGCATCACTTTTCGCGGTATTTTCTCGTTCTCTTCAATATTGAATGACTTTTTAGTGTGAGCGTTAATCACACTAATGTTACAGACCATATTTTGCAAATCAGTATGTGCTTAGAAGCCTTAGCTACGGTATGGAAAGACAACCACTTACTGCTGCAGCAGACGACAAATGCTATATAGAGCGTCTGCTAGGAAAGATAACCAGCACATTTGCCTGTTTATAGTTCACCACTGGTACACTGCAAAGGGTTTATATGACTAATAGTGTTTAACAGCTTGTAAGACGAGATTGGCCAGTCTAGTGTTTATCATTGAAATCTGTACATATTGGCTGCTTTGAGGGAAAACGGGGCTTAATGCATGTCAAATAAGATTAGCCTGTGCATACTGATTAGCATGTGCAATGCGAACAAGCTAATCAAGGACGACATTTTCCAACAGCGAACACCTACAGTGCCTTCAGCGCTTTGATTTAGTATTGCTGTCAGAACAAAAATAGGAAACACAATACATGAAATGAAATTAACGTGCATGATAGCATATGTGTTGATTGCGTGATGTTTATGTAAAAGCTGTTGTTTTTATCTAGTTGCTTACACTATACACTTGGAGGCTTTTCTAAAGTCATAGTCAAATCATTGAATGTCATATTTTAAAAGATCGCACCTTACTTAATTTCCGTATTATTATAAAGAAATTATTGTACATACAAATAATGCTAACCATTATTCCTAAATGTGCCTTTACTTGAGTATTGTGTATGTAATTAATGAACTAATACGTATGTTAAATTACATTTAAAAGTAGTAATTTTAAAGTGTACCTTAATGTATTATTACCATGGTTTTGGTGATTTTAATAGTCATAGCTGTTTAAATCGTCAAGTTGGCCTTCTTGTTTACGGACATGGATAACATCTTTTATTAAATAACCTTAACATGATTCTGGGTATAATACCTCTACTAAAGCTGACCATGGTAATGTCAAAATCATAATCTGTATTCTAAGTAAATCCCAGCTATTAATGACAAGAAACACGGTCCGCCCTTTTGCACTACTATACACTTCTTATTTGCTAAAGTTTTCTTGTTTATTCAGTTTCACTCTTGAATGAAATTAAGTCATTGTTTCCATGTTCCACTATTTGTTATTTTGGCCACCTTTTAAAGATCATTCCAGTTTTTGTGTTGAATGTATCATTGTGTATGTATAAACGGACCTTTATTTCTCTATATTTTGAGCACTTTTTCATATCCGACACCAGTCTGTGATATGACTAATATTATACATTGACTCATGCATTAGGCTTTGGAAACAAATTACATAACGAACTAAACTAACAACTGGTTTCAATTTAGTATATGTGTTATACATTCTACTGATTTAGGGATTTCAATTGATTTTGAAAACTAGGAGTCGAAAAGACCCACGGTCTCAAAATTATGAGGGGTCAAAATAAAATTGATTATGGTCAAAATAGTGAAATAACTTGAAATGTTCCTAAATTAATATTTTATTTTTTGTAATAGCTTATTTATCATAATAATGAATAAAACATATTCACAAAAGCTTTGTTATTTCCATAAAATATCGATTCCTGTCATTTTTTTCAAAATGGATTGTGGAAAACAAAGGTGTCAAAATTATGCAATGCTATTTTTTTGCAGAAGTCAAAAATCAGAAAATTGCAACTTGCTTTCATCAAAATGCAGATTCCGCTTCAATGAAATTACTTTGATTCATGAGTTTTGTGACATTTAACAATTAGATATGATATGCTGCGAAACATATAATAAGTGTGCAATAATTATTGTCATCGACGTGCGTATCTCAGGGCTCCAGCTAGGATTTGAAAAGGGCAGGGGGGGGGGGGGCTTTTTTGCCAAAAGGGCACTTTCGACGCGCAGTATTTTGTCAAAAGGGCACTTTCGAGCGAGGGGGCGTTTGTGGAACGCTTCCTCTTGCATGTTAATTTATATGTTATTAATAATTGTAAGAATATATTATTCCCAGTATTATTGAACCATTTAAATATAATGTGTACAATGAGAAATTAATTAACTACTTGAAATGTAATAAGAGATTTATGAATTATATGTAAAAAATGTAAAAAAAAAATTAAAAAAAAATTAAGGGCAGGGGGGGGGCCCTAGGAAGGGCGGGCGGAGGTTCGGGAGGGCAGGGCGGGACGCCCTCAAATTTAGGCCTAGCTGGAGCACTGATATCTACTTAATTGATAAAATGCATGCATTACTTGAGACTCGCTCTGCGAAAGCAAGGCTTAAAGCATTGCGTTATGTGTCGTCCCAGATATGTCTATGCAGTCCTCACAGGCTTATCATGGACGAAACTGTCCGCTTTTATATTATATTGATTCGTTTTAAGGCGGTCTCTTGATGACAAAAATCAAATGTAGGCGGAATGTGTCTCCCCTGATTGCCTGAGCGGACCGCACAGGATAATCTGGGACGACATTTTACGCACATGCACTTAGCCAAGAACGAAGCTCAATTTAGATTTTTTTTCGGTAAGATTTAACATGCTAGGTGTTCAGATACATAACGAATACACAATGAGCCAGACATGGGCTCTTTCGTAACAAGAAGACAATGGATAATAAGATAAATGATTATATAACGCAAAGCAGGTGAGTTTCACATATGTTTAATACATTATATCTCGATAATAATTTGTTAAATTTTAGATACAATTTTGCAATTGTTATAATTGTTATAATAAAAATCCCATTCATAAACTTTCAAACAAAGAAGAAAATAATTAATCCCTTTGGTGCGAATGGCATCGTAAACATAATGATATTGATCAATTAAAGGTAGGTCATTTCTTGAGAACGGTAATATGATTTTTTACTCGAATTCGTGTTTATTGTTCACATATACCAGGTTGTCTCTGAAATGTGTGAAATCAATGATAAATTTGTGAAGATTATAAATTTGTATTTTAGAAGTTATAACTTTATATTTATAAAAGCAAATGCAATTAGACAGTTGACATTAACAGACTAAGTCAGCATAATCTGCAAAAGTCAATGAGCTCGTTTTGCTTTTAATTGACGAGCTATCTTGACCTGTATGTATGTTTTTCAGTTATTAAAAGAGACAATCATTGATGTTAATTTATCAGCAAATACAAAAAAAATCAACAAACAGCAGAAACATTTACAAAACAACTTTGATACCAAAATTGTTAACAGTTCAACGAAAACCAATCGCACAATACCCGTTCCATATGAATGCAAAAACAAATCAACTGTTAATCTCAATTTTCAACTGTAAAATAAATAAAACTCCTGATATTATTAGTGACTGGTTTATGAATAACATATGATGTTAACCAATATTCATGTTAAAATTTAGAAATTATGGTTTGACCAATAATTCTATAATACATATAGGTCTCGTAAGGGCTGACCAGGGACGACACTGTCAGCCTTAACTTGATGTTAGCTAAGTAACAGGAATGTTCACAACTAAGTAAATATTGCAAGTTTGATATTGTTCAGGTGTTATTCGCCTCCTTAGCGGCTGATGTAAACCCGACCCAAGTAAAATACAGTGAACACAGATATGGGAAAACTGGACATGCGCCCAGTGCCGTCCCATATTAAAGTCCACACATGCTTATCAGGGACGACACTTTCTGCTTAGACTAGATTTGTGTTAATAACAGACTTCTTTTTAACGAAAAAATCTATGCAAGCGGAAAGTGTCGTAACTGATTTGCTTGTGCGGACTGCACAGGCTCTTTGACGATACTTTTGTCGACAGAACAAAACCCAGTTCATTGTATAAACAGTCTTTATTTATTGTTCAAGTGATCGTATAAAAACATGCATTGTAAAATATCTACGAGTATGAGCCGATTCCCCCTGCCCAGTCGCGACGTTAAACCAAACTCGACTCTCTCTCATACAAGATCACGAAGTATGTATACAAGACATCTGTAACTATCAACTTTCATGAATTCAGTTGATAAAGAAATGCGTCAGTACAAAGTCTAAACTATTAAGAAAATCAGTCTTTATCAATTTCCCATTAATTTCTGAATATTGGTCTTGTTCAACATGTAGACAATGTACACTTCTGTTAAACAGGCAAACGTATTTCAGTAGGGTGTACTGTGTTATACTTTACTCAAATGCATTAAGCCCCGTTTTCCTATAGCGAAGCTCATATCAATGTGCCACCAGTATTCCAAGGCACTAAATCTCTCTCGAACAGCGTTGTTAGCAACTAAAACAGATATTTTGGGACACTTTGTATGGCAGATTTATTTTGCTGGCACCCAGAGATTACGATACATAACAAAATAGTATAATAAATATTTGGCTGTGAGGGCTACAAGAAAACAAGGCATTCTGTGTGTTAAACGTAGCAATTCAATAATGTTATGAATGCAACTAACGTTGCAACGCCTAACGGACAGAACACTTGCTTTCTGGTACACGTAACATATGTGTTTTGGAACACAAGTATCAATTATGTACATAATACACACCTTGGGAAACGCTTTAGTTAATTTTGATTCATTGCCCTTTTTATATCAAGTTTTTAAAAGTTATTTAAATTTAACTTTTGTGTATCGTAGCAGAGTAATTTGCCAGCTGGATGAGTAGTTATTATGCCCACCGCATTCAGTGACTCATGCCGAATTCTCACCCATATAATAATATTCCCACCTGGTAAACCGCTACTTGAACGTGGAAAACATGCATCACATATTACCGTGGAATATCCGTCCGTGCAATTCAAAGAAGACACCGTGGATAATATGAGTGGCGTTATGGGAAAACGGGTCTTAATACATGTGCGTAAAGTTTCGTCCCAGATTAGTCTGTGCAGCCCGCACAGTCAAACCAGGTTTGACACTTTCCACCTAGACGGTGTTATCGTTAAGAAGAAACTTTCTTTACATGAACAATTTCATTTTACTCACTCCAATAATTCGGAAGGTGTCGTCCAAAATTCGCCTATACGGACTGCACAGGCTATTTCGTGACGACTTTTTACTAATATGCATTAAGCCCAGTTTTACCAGATCAAGGAGAATAGAGTTACACAAGAGCTCAAAAGCATTAAGGTACATGCATCCTCAGTTTTTAAATATTTTTTCCGAGATGTTCCTGTGCACACTAAAATAAATCTATAAGGCTTATCAACGACAATTACTAGACTTTATTGGCTTTGAATAACAGTAATAAAATGTGGAATAATAAAAATATTTCCGTTATGTCTATCATACAAGCTTAACAGATTTGTGTCGAATCCATAAAACACTCAAAGAACGTAATTGCAACTAACATAAAACGAACCACTGATTCTAAGCTCTTTGATAACTTTAATTCCTTATTTTATGTATTTATCTATAAAGTTAACATTCCGTTAGCAACAAGTGTTGAAGTGCTCATTGCGTTCAATTACGATTAGAACGATACTGACAGCTGTGACGTTTCCATTACATCTACCATAACGATATGCGTAAGCATAGAACATGGAAATGAAAATTAATAAAAAAAATAACGTAAAATACAATATAATACAATATATTTAACTTATTTATATATGTTTAAAGTCGAATTTACTTAAAGTTTCATTGCAAAAATTAATTTTCCTTCTCCATAAAACTTTGGGGAACACATTTATGTTCAAAAACATTATTGAATATTGATATTTAAAACCAATGTTACACAGTTTCCTTTACGTGTGTACATTTCTTCAATATTGAATAATGAAATGAAATGGTGCACAAGCATTCTTATTGGGGCGGCGGTATATAACGAATAATGCACAAAACAGTAGCTCCCGGCCCATATTGCATCTATATCTGCCATGTCGATATATGTAAAAACAACTTCGTTATTATCAAAATGTCTCAGATTATCAGTTTCGCACGATACCTTTAAAAGTTTAGGCTACTTAAAAATAGACGCAGAAAAACACATTAAGATAAGAATGTTTGTAAAAAGCCTTCTGGGTTTTGTATAAACAGTGTGAGTGTATATTCAATATAATTATGAACAAATCTTAATCATGTGTTCGATGTATATGTACATCAGGTGTTAAATAGTTTGAATAAATATGTATTCGATGTTTGATTGTAAATCAAATTTGTGAGTATTCGTTAAATATATTATGAATTCGTCTGTTTCGTGTTTTCCATATGTTTGATCAAAAATATTAAGTTATACACGCGTTTATTTTAACCATTCCAAGCAAAATTATTCGTGATTTGAAATAAGATTCCCAATTATCATTCTCAGAAAAAAAAACCAACATAGGGTAGAACAAGTACTTTTAGGGAAGATTAAAAACAACATTCCCATAGTGGTGATCGAATCCATGACCTCCCGGTCGCTAAGCGGATACCATATTTTCTACGCCACGACATTTGTTTTGAAACAGTTACTGTCTCTAGAAAGCTAACAATTTCAAGCACTGTCTACAAGAAACCATGCAGGATTAGATCATAATACAAGTTTGATGTATTATAAGTTTGACAGAAACAATTGCATCAGTCTATCTTTTATGTTAAAACTTTGGAAATAACACAAGACTGGTATGGGTCCAAGTTTTTTTATCTTTTCAAGAGGAATCCTACTTAGAATGTTATTGTTGGTCGGTAAATGGATAATTTACATGGCAATTATCAACCAAATACAATGCAAGTTTCAAGTGCGTTTACATTTTCTTGGAATTTCAAACATATTTTCATATTTCTGCATAACTGTATTACCCAGAAGGAAGACGTATGTATGGGAACATGGATTCTTTCTTGTATCGTTGGTAAATGCGAGTGCACTACAATAAGATTGTGTTGTTATTTTTATGTATATTTAAACAAGAGGGCCAAGATGGCCCTAGGTCGCTCACCTGAGAGAAGTCGGTTCATCCAATCTTTACCAAACGTCAAACTTGACCTAGATATTGTCCAGACAAACATCCTGGTCAAGTTTCATCATTATTAAACCAAAACTCAGGCATATGGAGTGTTTTTGTTTTTGTAAGATTTGACCTGGTGACCTATATTTTGAGTTGACCCCTCCTTACCAAACATCAAACTTTGCTTACAAAAATAAATATTATTACCAAGATTCATAAAATCTAAAACAAAATTGTGACCTCTAGAGTGTTTACAAGGATTTTGTATAATTATCTTGAAAATTTTGACAATTGAAGGGCAATAATTATGGCATTAATTATGTGATATATATAAACCAATCTCTGTACCAAGTTTCATGATGATTGGGCAAAAAATGTGATTTCTAGAGTGTTCACAAGCTTTTTTTACTATCTAAATATAAGAAAACTGCCCCTCCCCCCCCCCCCGGCAGCCATCTTATTCAACTGACCGGAACCATTTTCGAACTCAACTCTCATATCAAGGAAACAAATGTTCTGACCAAATTTCATGAAAATTGGATGAAAAATGTGACTTCTAGAGTGTTCACATTTTTTCACTATATAAATATTGAGAAAAAAGCCCCGCCCACTGGCGGCCATGTTTTTTCACCGATCTGGACGACTCCGAGATTTCAATAAAACCAATATTTTGACCAACTTTCATGATGATTGGGCAAAAATTGTGACTTCTAGAGTGTTTACAAGGTTTCTATATAGCCAAATAAGGAAAACTGCCCCCCCCCCTTGGCAGCCATTTTATTCAACTGACCGGAACCATTTTGAAACTCAACTCTCATATCAAGGAAACAAATGTTCTGACGAAATTTCATGAAAATTGGGCCAAAAATGTGACTTCTAGAGTGTTCACATGTTTTCACTATATACATATAGACAAAAATGCTCCGCCCACTGGCGGCCATGTTTTTTCACCGATCTGGACCATTTTCAAACTCCTCCGAGATACTAATAAAACCAATGTTTTGACTAACTTTCATGAAGATTGGGCATAAATTGTGACTTCTAGAGTGTTTACAAGGTTACTCTATAGCCAAATAAGGAAAACTGCCCCCCCCCCCCCGGCAGCCATCTTATTCAACTGACCGGCACCATTTTCAAACTCAACTCTCATATCAAGGAAACAAATGTTCTGACCAAATTTCATGAAAATTGGGCCAAAAATATGACTACTAGAGTGTTCACATGTTTTCACTATATTATACATATTAAGAAAAATGCCCCGCTCACTGGCGGCCATGTTTTTTCACCGATCTGGACCATTTTCGAACTCGTGCGAGATATCAATAAAACCAATGTTTTGACCAACTTTCATGATGATTGGGCAAAAATAGTGACTTCTAGAGTGTTTACAAAGGTTTCTCTATAGCCAAATAAGGAAAACTGTCCCCCCCCCCCCTTGGCAGCCATGTTATTCAACTGACCGGAACCATTTTCAAACTCAACTCTCATATCAAGGAAACAAATGTTCTGACCAAATTTCATGAAAATTGGGTGAAAAATGTGACTTCTAGAGTGTTCACATGTTTTCACTATATACATATAGAGAAAAGTGCTCCGCCCACTGGCGGCCATGTTTTTTCACCGATCTGGACCATTTTCGAACTCTTCCGATATATCAATAAAACCAATATTTTGACCAACTTTCATGATGATTTGTCAAAAATTGTGACTTCTAGAGTGTTTACAAGGTTTCTCTATAGCCAAATTTGGAAAACTGCCCCGCCCACTGGCGGCCATGTTTTTCAACAGACCGGAACCACTTTTGCACTTGACCAACATATCATTAAGGCAAAAATTTTGACAAAGTTAAATGAAGATTGGGCATGAAAAGTGACTTCTACATTGTTTACAAGGTTTTTCTTTTTTTTTTGACCTAGTGACCTAGTTTTTGACCCAGCATGACCCAGTTTCGAACTTGATCGAGATATCATTGTGACAAATCTTCTGACCAAGTGTCATGAAGATCGGACATGAAATGTTGCCTCTAGAGTGTTTACAAACCAAATGTGGACGACGGACGGACGGACGGAAGACGGACAAAGACCGGTAACAAAAGCTCACCTGAGCAATCGGGTGAGCTAAAAAAACAACAACAGGTTCTTACACACAAAGAAACACATATCATTGTCATTATACGTCTGGTTCTAACTTTAAACTAAGTAACAATTTACGCTATTGGTACATTTACAAAACTCTGTCTGTTTGAACTAAATGCAATAAAGTTTTGCCTCTGTCCAAAAAGTCAAACCCTGTTGTAATATTTCTGGGGGGAAATGTTCCGCTATGGTGTAAATGTAAGCATCAATGCGGCATGTCAGTCTGATATAACATGAGATAGTGAACTTAAATCTTGGATCAAAGCCTAGGTGCTAATCAGTTAGATATACAGTCCAACCTGCCCGAGCGACCGCCTGTTAATAGCGACCAACAGTCAATAACGACCACACTGATTTCCTCCCGAACGATTTCACTATATATTAAACCTGCGAATAAAGCCCACCTGTGAACAAAGACCAACGACCACCCTTTTACATTCCCAAAACTCCATTTTGATAGCTTACAACGACCACTGCAATCATAAAAATCAACGATTTCGCAACTTTCAAAAAAATAAATGGCCGCCAGGACGCTGCGTAGTCACGTGATACACATCTTATCAGTGGACTCGTCGGTCGCTATGGAGATATTGGCAAGTGACAGTTTATCAATCAAGATTGTAAGATACAAGTTTGCGGGAAACGAAAAAAAGACGTGTGTGGTGTAATTTAAAGTGGTTTATATTTCAGATGAATCATTAAATTCAATAGTATAAACAAATAACAAATGGTTTTCTAAGATCATTTGATGTAAAATCAATTACAAATTTGTGTTTAGTAACATGAGATATAATATGATATCATTCTATACAATTTAACGCATCACTTTTCACGGTATTTTCTCGTTTTCTTCAAATGAATGACTTTTTTATTATCGCTGTCAGAACATAAAAAGGAAACCCAATACACGAAATGAAAATAACGTGCAAGTAAAAAGCTATAAGGGCAGATCATTACCTTCAAAGCGTGAATGAGGATATTCATGTACATGACGGAAATATATACTAGTATACACGTTACAACTGTATGTGACTAAATAAGATCACACTATGTTGAGAATTCTGTAATGACATATAAGTATATAATACCATACAAAATATGTATATTATAAAAAGTTCATTTACAGTTCCTATAATAAAAGACACAAGAGAGCCAAAAATGCCCATGGTCGCTCGAATGAGACATGTAGAAATAATATCATATGTGTATATTGTGTGATTTTTATGTAATAGCTGTAGTTTTTATCTAGTTTTTTACGCTATACACTTGGAGACTTTTCTAACGCAACACTTTTCAAACTTGAATATCTCTCAGTAATGAGTTAAGATTTTTATTTAAAATTTTACGTGTGATCATTTGACTATATAGTGTGCAAGATTACGATACAATCTTTCATTTGTGACAATCAGGCGCTTTTGCACGTCGGGTAGGTGTGGTTTCATCTTTTTGCACATGAAAATGGTGAAACGCGGTATGATTCTAATTTTATTTCAATGTCTGCATTTTGGGTGGGTTGATTCACCAGCAAAACATAAAATTAATTGTATAATCAATATGTCTCGTATAAAACTTCAGGAGCACAACAGCGCAATCGGCATGTTGCAGGCTACCTTCCCCAACTGCTGTAGCATCCGATGGTCACGGATGAATGATATCATCGTTTGCTTGTACATACTGTAGTCAAATGATCACATGTACAATTTTAAATCAAAATATTTACTCATAACTGAGATATTTAAGTTTGAAAATGCTGCGTTCGAAAAGACATCAAGTGTAGTACAGCGCGCTAAATAATTCCAATTAAATTTCAATTTCATCATTCTATATAGGTTTTTACACCAGGAAAACATAACATTAATAAGAAAAACAATATGGCTTGTATGAGCGCGATGTTACAAACCGGTCGGTCATTAAGACGTGCAAGTTTATGCGTTTTACGCTTCACATTATTATTTTACGATGTACGATTTTGAGAATTTTACCTTTTCAATGATTATTTTAATTTGTTATGTTTGATTTTTTAATGTTGTTCAATTTCAATTAAATTTACATGAATTATTAGATATGTGTTGAATTAGTCCGAATCCAAATTTCAACAAAATCAGTTCGAAAATAATGGAGCTACCGGGTATATTGATTTGAATACGCGTTGTGTTAGAAAAGTCTCCAAGTGTATGAATCAACTGGAACGTCATATGAGACATTATTAGAACAAATTAAATATTTTGTGCTTAAAAAACTTAAGTAAGTTACCTCTCGAGTGGGGCTAATTCCGACCCAATGACCATGATTTGAACAAACCATCTTACGACGTCACCAAATATTGAAAACATAACATTTGCGGTTTACGAGAATACAAATTTTATTGGTATTTACTATTTTTATATAAATCGTATGACCACTCGGCGTGGTAACTTTTGACCCCACGCACATGATTCGAACAAACTAAAAAATGTTACATAAAAAATCAAACCTTTGCAGTTTCAGAAAAGATTCTTCCGGTTTATACGTGTATTTACTTTACAAGAGCACTATGATTCAAAAATATTTTGATTCCATTATCGATACAATCGGAGGTAAACGCAATGCGCAGAATAATACAAGTTATTGAGAACATATTTGTTGAAAATTTTTGTAAAACGTATTCTCCTTATTAATGGCTGTCATTTTTGTACTGTTAAACGATAATCATTTTATGTCGTAAACATTGTTTGCGTATACAAAATGAATGGAAAAAAACTCTGCTATCAAAATAGGATGCAGGGCAATATGGAATTGGGGGTGCCGTAAATAACTAAAATTAGGATTATTTCATTTGACTAATTTTATTTGCGGCAAATCCGACGAACATCTGATCAATTGAGTCGCGTTCTGAGAAAACGGGACTTAATGCATGTGCGTAAAGTGTCATCCCAGATTAACCTGTGCAGTCCGCACAGGCTAATCAGGGACGACACTTTCCGCTTTTATGGTTCTTTTAGTTTCAAGGAAGTCCCTCCTTCCAGAAAATCAAGTTTAGGCGGAAAAAGTCGTCCCTGATTAGCCTGTGCGGACTGCACAGGCTAATCTGGGATGACACTTAACGCACATGCATTATTTTCTGCCTGGAAGAAGGTTATGCTCACCGCATTAGGTGACTCATACCTCATTTTCTCCCGACAAACATAATCTCACCTTGTAAACTTCTCATTTTAAGTGCAGGTAATGCATAACACATCACTAGGGGAACATACCTCCCAATTAAAGGAGCCAATGCGGATAATATATAGGGTTACTGAGCATACATTTCTATATATGAGTTGCGTTACGGGAAAACGGTGCTTAATGCATGCGCGTAAAGTGTCGTCCCAGATTAGCCTGTGAAGTACGCTTAGGCTGATCAGGGACGACACTTTCTGTCAAAACTGGATTATCGCGGAATATAGTTCATTTACACAAAATATATAAATCGGGAAATGTCGTGACTGATCAGCCTGTGCGGACTACACAGGCTATCTGAGACGACACTTTACGCGCTTGTATTACGCCCTGTTTTGATATTTTTCAAAAACATGTATATAAGTAAAGCAAATATAATACTGTAACTACTACACCATGAACATTATTTTGTTATGCTTTAAATTTAAAGAACAATAATATGAATCTTAATTTACTTAAATACAATTCTCGTGGTTAATCATGTAATTTACTTGCTTAAAATGTGATATCCTCAAATATGCAGCAAACAAAGTAATAAATCGTTTTTACAACATAACACGACAAAGCCTACATCTTAATACGCGCTATTGTTCGCTCTATGGCATATTATGGAAAAAAAACATATAGCAATTTTATATTTGAAGCGTAATATTATTTGACGTACACCAGCATCCACACTATTGTTATTTACAACATGCTTAGTTTTGAGTCAAAATATATTTCAGAAAAAAAAATCAAAAGCTAAATAAACGTAGACGTATAAAGCTATTCAGTCTAACATAAAATATATATATATAGTATTTTTATGTATTGAATGTTGTATGAGTTTGACTTTTTTTCAAAACCTTGCCAAATGCATCTCGGTGAGATGGCAAAATGCATTTGGTCTACAATTAATTTTCATATAAATGTACGCTAGTTTGTTTTCGGGGCATTTAGAAGGTCTTATATAAGCGATTTATTGAAGACTTATAGACATAAGAAAACTATCTGAAGCCCAGGGTACCTATTCACCAAACGATTCGTTGATTTACCGGTAAGTCTAAAAATACATTCTTCAACTTGGCATTAAATGCCTCTATCTACATCATTCTTCGTGTTTAATTTTCTGTTAAGGACCTAAGGACCAGTGGTCGCCTGTATAGCGGTATATTCAAACGCGGGACGTAGTTTGCTTGGTTCTAAGTACATTCTGTACTCATGTGTTTGAGAATTGGTTAGCCCATGTATGCCTAGCGTCTAGAAAAAAAAGGCCATGGCAAACAGCGTCTCGTCAGGGGCTGTGCTGTTTACTTAAAGGAATTCCTGTAAGACATATTCTAAATATAGAAATAAATATACTAGACATCCCTTATTTTGGAAATAAATTGATCCAATTTAGAAGGATGGGAGAGTCCACTTGGCATAAATGGGTTAGTTAATACGGGCCCAGATACTAAAACACTCTGACCTTTTGACCTTTACTTTTATGATCCAGTTTATGTCGACTTTATGTATACGTGACTGCTAATATATTCATATATATTCATCTTTTCTTAGACACAACGTTTAACGAGTAAATTGGTTCAACTATGATATGAATGCTTATGTCAGATCTATGTTACTTTAACATCTGTCTTAACTAAACACACATGCGAGAGATTGGTCTAGTAGCGGTAAGCTGATAGTATCGCTTAGAACATCGCAATAAAGTAATCATGAAATGCATTAATGAATGAAAGGTATTTTCTACAAAACGCAATTGCTTTGCTTTTTAAATTTCTCAACATGAAAAACGTGAATAAAATGTGCGTTCTCAGACAACATTGGACACCGATAAAATCTGGATCAATCTTAAAACTTATCTTCTGCAAAGATAAGTTTCGCTTAATCATTATAATAATTATATTCCGAAAAGAGAGTTCAAGTATTTATAGTTGACAGAAGCATATACTTGTCGTGTTCTGAGAAAACGGGGCATAATGCATGTGCGTAAAGTGTCATCCGAGATTAGCCTGTGCAGTCCGCACAGGCTAATCAGGGACGACACTTTCCGCGTTTATGGTATTTTTCTTTTACACGAAAATCCAGTTAAGGCGGAAAGTGTCGTCCCTGATTAGCCTGTGCGGACTGCACAGGCTAATATGGAACGACACTTTACGCACATGCATTATGCCCCGTTTTCTCAGAACACGACTAGTACGAATTATCTCCACGTATGTAATTGTCCATGCGTACGTACGTTGGTCAACTATTTATCAAAGAAGCATTGTGAAAGATGCAATCGTAAGTAATGAAATGCATAATTATTGAGTTAATTAATAAATACATATTAATAAAAAGGAAAATATCGTGTACACTAAGGTGGAGAAGTATTTAACAGGATAACTATATTGGATTTATGATTTGAATTAGTTAAAATAAAAATAAAAATAGTATTATGCCTCAAAGTGCTTGACTTCAGCATTCAAAAGAGTCTCGACCTTAAAAAAACTGAGCGTAATGTTTTCACGTAAAGTGTCGTCCCAGATAAACCGTGACGACACTTTCCGCTTTGATGGAATTTTTCGTTTAAAGAAAGAGTTCGCTAAACGAAAATCCTGTCCATGCGGAAGTGTTGTCCATGATAAGCCTGTGCGGACTGCACAGGCTATTCTAGGACGACACCATGAATCCTAGACATTAAGCTCAGTATTCCCAGAACAAGGTTAATATTCTTTAAGAGAGATTATGCGATTTTTATATGGGTTAAATTGTAATATATTGATAAAAATATGTAACAATAACACAAAATAGGCAAGAAAAATTAAACATTGAATTCGAATTTCATAAAATGCAGCAAATACAAATTAGCGCCCCTAGCCGATTGTGACGAAGATATTTCGTACATTTTTTAATACAATAACCGAAGCATTCGTCTTTTTATTAGGATCGGAGTTAGTGTTCGTGTGTTGTATAAACAGATATCGTTGCAGGAAAATTAAAATGATCCGTAAAACTAAATTTAGATTCACATCGTACATGCATGATATACATGCTGGCGAATTCGACTGTACATACATTTTCGATTTCAGAATTAAATATATGGCTTATTTCGCATTTTCGACACATGTTCTTCTTAACTTGTAATTTAATGTATATTGAAATATATGTATAATAAGGTTTTTTACACATTTTATATAAATGTATAAATATTTAATATTTAATCAAATATTAAATATTTAACAAAATCGTGCATACTCTCTTTAATGCGTTTCTAAGAAAACCCTACACCACGCACACAGTCCTATCTGCTTATCAGTTCCACAAGATATCTTACGAAACATGTGCTTTTATAAAATGTACGTGCCAAACACTTGAAGATAGTGATTTGTACATGAGGTCACAAATCAGGGTCAAGGCTATACAAATGTTGGCGAACATGGAAAGGTTCGAGTCCGTTTAGCGGCTCTAACCATCAAAGTCGGCAGCCTCAGTTTAAGACATTTTTTTTTTTTTACTTCATACATTCTAAAATGCCAAGGTTATAGTCCCTGTGATTTTCGTCTTGTTATTTTGAGCTCACTCCTAAAATAAAGTTGACATTTTAGCTAGACTATACTTACACAGTCGATTCTGTCAAGTATAGATTTCAATTCATAATCGTTCGCCCATAGTGCTTATCTTGAACCCGTGTTGTTATTCTTAACCGGTTAATGGGCTATTTGTATTAGGATTATCAATCAAATACCAGGCGTATCTCAGGTGTATTACGGTAAGTTTTTCTCGGAATTCCTGACATAGTTTGATATTTGTGAGTTACTGTATCGGCCGGAATCACGAATTATGGATGGGAAAGTCGATTCATTCTTGTTATGCAGGTTAATATGAGAAAGGTTACATTATAAAACACTCACAGCTAGAACCGATTTATTTACTTAGTTAAACAAATATAATTATATAAATAATATACGCTTTGTTTGTTTATGGTATTCAAGTGAGCGACTATTAGTATAAGGAGTTCTGAAATTTGCGAGCTCAATACATAACAGCGCACATATACGCCATGCAGTTATATATATACTGTTAAATACTAGTAATTGTTATTCATGTGAAATTACTTTTCGGATTGACCGACCTACGAATTTAACACAAAACCAGCGGGAAATAACCGACGCACATTCCTTTTGTCGAAAATCAGAAATACGGAGATTAAACGTGTCTACAACACACGAATATAAATCATTTTACAATATGCGTCAAAACAAACTTTTACATAAAACTACACACTTCAATAATGATTTGTTCAATAAATCGCTGGCTCTTACGTTTAAATGCCATTAACACTTCAAATCAACGAATATTTCATACAATATTTCAAAAATAAAAATGAAGTTAACAAATAACAAATCAATCCTCCTTATAGCGATAGCCAACATTTCAACGCTAGATGTGGTATGGTTACATAGATTTCACAAGATACAAAATACTTTTTTGTTGTGTGTTGGACAATAAATTCATCACATGTTTATTTACCATGTTAGTGTTCGTGTGTCGTATGAATAGATATAGTTGCGGGAAATTGAACTTGAATATATTGTGCCATAAAAAACACAGCATATTGTATTTGGTTAAATTTATGTTACCATAGCACATCTAGCGTTGAAAATTTGGCTATTGCTATAAGGAAGGCTGATTTGGTATAGGTTAAAGTTATTTTACGAGATATTTTGCGAAATATTCGCTTATTTCGAGTATTTATTTTACTTTAAAGAAACAAGTTGTTAACTGTTTCATAATACAAGATGCAACAGTGCTTCTATCAACTATATCCACTCAGGTTTTGCGTCTGTCAGTATTTAATCGCTGTGGGATATTTCCGGGACAGACCGCCAAAATTGCGGCACGTTGTAGTGTATACATAAAGTCATCACTCCATGTCAGGTTGATATAAATGAGATAGCGAACCTAATTCTTGGATGAAAGCCTGAGCGCTTATCAGTTCCTCTAGATAAGTCACCGATGGTCGGTTAACATTAAATAGGCAATGAAAAATCTTCTCAGCATACGCTTCAGAGCAATATGTTACGATAAAAAGGCAGATAAATGTATGTGAACACTTGCAAAAAATGCTTGATCAATTTGATCAAGATTGTGCGATACATCTCTGCGAAATATAGGAATCAATGTCCGAGTGTCAAAATTATGAAGGAACCATTGACCATTTGCCAAATTAACGTGAGAATCAATGCCAGTCTGAGGCAAAAATAGTATACATCTTTGTCCGTAGGAACCAATGTCCGGGATTCGTACAAATATTATTGAACTAATCTGAGAACCGGTCAATAGATTCTAGCGTGCGAGTACAAACACTCCCATAATACAGCTTCTTTCTATAAATATCTCGCGCCAGTGTTGATAAAAACGCATATTATTAATATATGTCCTCATGCACAGTTGATTTGTACTTGAGCTGTAAGATTTATTAAGACATGTTTATATTAAATTGCACTTTTATAAAAAAAAATATTTAAAAAAAGTAAAACACGTCTCTTTGAGTGATGTTCGGTGACAGAAGTGTAGTTTGTTACTTTTATTCACGTTTTTGTGTTTGTTGTGTAGCAATGTGTTGTATTTCGTTCTATTGTGCTGTGTCGCTCTGACTAGCAATTTCTGCCTTGCCATTAATACAGGATTACGTGCTACAATACGGTTTAACTGTGTTTATATTGTTAATACGTCGAAATTTAATTATACTCATATTATGTAACTTATTTCAATACTAATGATACGTATAATATACTTGTTTAAGATAAATACATCTAGATCAATCTGTGATTCGTATAAAATAATGTTCGGATACCCTTGCTATTATTTCTCAATTAAAATGTGTGTTAAATTTGCCTGACATTTCATAAATAAATGTAACGTACTGTAGTTAACAGGTTGTTTTCAATGACAAAAATGTATGGTGGTACATGAACCAATTATTGAAGGTTAAGCGAATTATTAAATAATGATGTAGTAAATATCCAACAAACTATGGGTCATGGTTTCCGAAAAAAAGGAACAATCTGGTATCCGAACATTCTGGTGTCGGAACATTCATGGTTTCCGAATAATCAGGTGTGCTAAAAATATGTGTTCAAGATTCTTCTACATAGCTAAAGAGCGAAAAGTGGGGATCCGATCTTTGTGAGGTTGTATATTTGAGGAAAAAAAACATAAATAAATAAACATTATTTTCAACGCTGATTGTCTTTCAACGAGAAGATATTTCTTTTTTATATTCCCTAAAACTGCCCGATATCGCAATGTATAATTTATTTAAAACAACACATTGTACTTACACAAGGCATCATAAATGTTATCATCCTCTATGCTACTGTATCAATTCGTATTAAACAACACGTTACTGTATATAATACTGTTAATATCACATTAACTTTGTGCACAACATGTTACTATTCTCAACAACAAATTATATGTTTGTATTTCGCAAACAAATACCCGGTACACAACACTATTTTCAAAAAATCGCGTATTCCAGACGTTGTCAACAACACCATAGATCAACGATATCTGACGTCATATACCGGAAACAGATTGGAAGATAAAGGCGTACAGTATTGAAAGAACAACAACCATTGCATCGTTTGCCAGAAACATCATGGATTATTGTATACACACACTTGTTTATGTCATGGTTAATAAGCGTAAGCTAATGTAAAACTCGAGTTGCATCGCCATTATATAAATCGTATCTTCACTACAAGGTAATTATTGAAGACAATAGACCAATTGTCCAATTATTAGAACAATTGTCCACCGGATTTTTCTTTATAAAACATGGGTCACCGTCTTGCATTAAGAAAACAGCACGATGTTTGTTATTGTTTATTTCCGAACTTGTGGTGCACGTAATTGAAAATGGTCTCATGTTTGATAAGTGCATCATTGCGTTTAACCCATATATGCCTAGTGGACTCTCCCATCCTTCTAAATTGGATCGATTTATTTCCAAAATTTGTGATGTCTAGTATATTATTTCAATATTTAGAATATTTTTTTTACAGAAATTCCTTTACGCAAACCGCGCAGACCCTGATGAGACGCCGCATGATCTCATCTGGGTCTACGCTATTAGCCAAGGCCTTTTTCTAGACGCTATGCATAAATGGGTTAAAAAGAGAATCTAAGGAGAGTTAAAGATATCTGTTTTGCCCGGAATTTCTGTATGCCGACTTGATGTTTTATTACCCACGAAAAACGTGAGTACCGGTAGGTAATTGAGAATAGTTGATATATTTCCATTTGTCTCAGAGTTTATTATTTAGTTATGCTTCTCTGGAAAACATATACTAGTATGTATTGTTTATTGTACATCTCTGACATGGTTGTGCATACAATAATATTACATTTTAATTTGGCAAGCACATGCGTAGCGAATCCAACATTGACAATAACAGGTTTTGGTATGTACGCGAAACTTAGGTGAACACAGAGCAAAACATGTTTTCTTTTAAAATATTTCTTTTATGTCGGTGATTATTAACTGAAACATTCGACTCTGTACTGTGAAATCATTTGAGCCGCGTTCTGAGAAAACTGGACTTAAAGCATGTGCGTAAAGTGTCGTACCAGATTAGCCTGTGCAATCCGCACAGGCTTATCAGGGACGACACTTTCCGCATTTATGTTATTTTCAATTTCAAGGACGTCTCCCTACCAAAGATCAAGTTTAAGCGGAAAGTGTCGTTCCTGTTTAGCCTGTGCGGACTGCACAGGCTAATCTGGGATGACACTTTAAGCACATGCATTAAGCCCAGTTTCCTCAGAACGAGACTCATTTATATTCGTCGGCGAGATTTCGTGTTTTTTTAATGTGTTTTTCGTGGACAAGTAAAGTCGTTGATTTCTTATTTTGAAAAAGAGGAATTTGCGTTTGTCATGTTTCACTCTGGATCACCAGACGATTTATTCCATAAATCAATCATGCCTAGCTTGCGGAGGAGTCCGGATATAGCCGATGTATCACGATTGGGTCATGTTTGTGTGAAATTCGTGGATGGATAAACCCACGAACTCAACGAAAAAAATGTCCCAATTAAATAATAATAATTTTACAGTATTTGATGCATCTTTATTGCGCGTTGGAATACAGAAACACATATCCTTGGAAAGCTAGCTCTTCTTGAATATATTGAGATTTTATTAGTACGTCCCTGCGAGCCGGAGAGTCAATAGCTCGGAGTTGGATGATTGCAACTACTTGGAAAGCATAATTTATCTTGTGTTTCATATACCATCTACACCTGTTTGTTAAGCACTATATAATATTACACGAACGACTTAAGTGATCACATTATAAGGAATATGTTCGGAATGTTTGGGAGGAGGGAATGTTTACAATATATTTATACATTTATAAATTCTCTCGAACGGAAATCACGAGTTCTTATTTATAGATCAAAACATGATTTTTTTGAATGCTGATAGAAAGGTCAACGGGTCATTCAAAACTATAAACAATGAAACAAACGCAAGGGTTTCAAACGCAGTATGCACGTATGATATTTTAAAAAGTAAGATGACAGTATTTCGCCCAAATTTCGTTTGAATTAAAGTGGTGTACGATATTCCATTCATAAAACATGTAAGAATGAAGTATGTACGGGCCATTTGCAATTATTAGTACATTTCGTATATTTGAAAAATCCAGCGAAGAATTAAGCGCTTAATAACGAAACAATTATTTGACTGCCCATTTAGTAGACTTTTCACCATGACACAAACATACAGATCTTTAGTGAACCATTGTTTTAAATAGATCAACTTGCAGTAATATCGCAGTTTGGTCGTAAATGCGACGAAGGCCAAAATTCATTGGAAACTAAGCCCTATATGTTCAAAAGAAACACAAACGAAAACGCTTACCTCTACAATTTTTACGAATCAGTCCATCTCGTAATCCCAGAAATATCCTGACAAACAAAGGAGCGCAGCTCGCGTAAACACACCCGCACATCCACACGTATTTTCTAAACTTCTGGGCACTGCATACAAAGCTGAGGAAGTTCATGGAGTTAAAATTTACCTGTTGGTGTGAAAATTCTACGGTGCGGCGTTGTCGTATGCTTGACGTCTGTGCGTACTTGCATGAAATTTATTTGAGTCTCGCTTTGGGAAAATGGGGTTTAATGCATATGCGTAAAGTGTCGCCACAGATTTTTTTCTGTTCAGTCCACACGGGCTAATCAAGGTCAATACTTTCCCTATAAAATGCATTTTCGCTTATTAGATACTTTGTTTCAAAGAAACTTACCATACAAGCGGAAAGTGTCGTCTCTGATTAGCCTGTGTGTACTGCACAGGCAAATCTGTGACGACACCTAATGCACATTACCCAGTTTTCCCAGAGCGATGGTCATGAAAAGGAAGTATTTTTCCGATACTTTTATTTTTCTTGTATTGTCTGTGGACGCAAAAAAAACATAACAGTTTGAATAATTGAATGTTCTTTAAAACACCTTGATATCAGCAAACCAAGACATGCGCCTTTTTCATATTGTGCGTTTGAATAATAAAACAAAATTACGATTAATTTAGACCTCTTAACTAAAAAGTTTATAAAAAATGATCAATTACTCATAAATATATCAATATAGTTATAACATGATTACTGTATGCTTACGCTTTCAACTGAAAACAAAACAACGAATACATTATATTGTACTAGTTAATGCCTAATATTAGTAACGTATTGCATACCTAACTATATTCACAGTTTAAAAACAGTCGTACGCTGATGTTTAAAAGGATACAGATTTCAGAATGCCGGGTAAGCTTTCAACTTGATAAAGAAGTGTTTATTAATTTCATTTTTGTACTTTCGATGATTCCGTGCATACGTATTTCACAGTCTGCTTATACAATAAAAGCATCATGATAATTATGTTTTGCAAAATTTGAACTCTGCAATGGTAATTGTTGAGTCGTTGGTTATTGCATTTGCAGTTGTGTCATGTGTATGCTTGGCCTTTTGAAAGAGGTAATACCGTAATTACTTTATGTTTTCGGACACTAAGTTTTCGGACACCCCCTTTTTTTAGCAAAAATAATTATTTTTCGTGACTCTTTATTTTCGGACACACGAGTTTTCGTCTGTTATTTATGTCTCAAAATTTTGTTAATATTTTTCTGATCTAAGTTTTCGGACACGAATTTTCTTTATTATTTTTAAGTGTCCGAAAACATAGAGTAATTACGGGGTAATATGTTATGAAAAGTATATGTGATCAACTTAAAAAAATAAAACGAAAACGCGAAATAACTACTGACGGCTGTTACGCTACACTGTAGATATTACAAGGATACATACCAATTACTTAGGCTGTTTTCCCAATTAATCTTCAGGTTAATCTATGAGTTGTTAATAGGACTCCACATATTTTCAATAATTATGTTTTCACGTACGCATAAAACTGCCAAACATATGCGAAAATGTACTGTTCCAATTTATCAATACTCTTGGGTTTTCAATGAACGTTATGGAATAATAATTGTATTAACAAAGACGTAATCTACTTGTAGTTTGAAGGTGTTCCCCACCACATATGAGGATACATGTGTATATAGTGTAGTAGTGTGAACGGATATTGTTATGAATACAACTAAACTAGCGATTACATCTAAAACAAGGAACGTGTATTACCTTCGTTATTCACACCAACCAATACGACTGCGGTTATTTTGTTCAGAAACTTAGGTTACCGGAGTTACGCTGTTCGGACAGGATTCGGTAATACCATCTTATCCTTTGTTGCGGGGTTAGCGACTTAAATAGATAACCTGGCTAAAAGGTCTATATACATAGTTTATTTATAGATAAAAAAATAAAACGGATTTGACTGCGGTATCAAGATCGTTCT
This sequence comes from Dreissena polymorpha, assembly GCF_020536995.1. Taxonomy (NCBI): domain Eukaryota; kingdom Metazoa; phylum Mollusca; class Bivalvia; order Myida; family Dreissenidae; genus Dreissena; species Dreissena polymorpha. The sequence goes on from NC_068369.1 coordinate 30,764,851, forward strand.
CGATTATATATAAAAAAAATAATGAAAGAAAAAAAAAAACTTTTAGGTCTTGAACTCAATAAAGAATTGAAATAATGGTTATTTAAATCAAGGAATTCGGATCATTTTAAGTGAATCTGAATCCACGTGGTTTATGTGTCATACCTGTGAAATGTACAATAGATTCATAATTTTGAAAACATTAGGGATTTGCTGGTTGTTAAATTATATTCAAGTATGCAATACCACAAATAATAACAAACATGAATTTTAACAGAACATGGTTTCATTCATTCATTTATTTATTAATTTATTTATTTGTCTATTTATCTTTTCATCTTTTTATCATTGTATTCATTTATCTATTGTTTAATTCGTCAATCCATGCATTAATTCGTCCATCCGTCCGTCCGTTTGTTCGTGCGTTTGTGCGTTTCTGCGGAGCTTGTGTTATCTCGTATAACACGAGAGGCTGAGCTTGTGTTATGACGTTTAACACGAGAGGCTGAGCTTGAGTTGTGACGTATAACACGAGAGGCTGAGCTTGTGTTATTACGTATAACACAAGAGACTGAGCTGGAGTAATGACGTATAACATGAGAGGCTGAGCTTGTGTTATGGCGTATAACACGAGAGGCTGAGCTTGTTTCATGACGTATCACAAGTGAGCCGGAGCGTCAGATGTGATGCGAAATAGCTGCCTAATTTACAAACTGATAACAATTTGGACAAATATTATTATTGTTAAAAAAGTGCAGGCCATAATTGATAATTTTGGGAAGGAATCTCCAAGGAGGCATTCGTGCTGGAGGCCGTATATCCACGTATGTTTAAAATATACTGGACAGCAGAAATTTATTTTTCCAATTGACATGTATTTGGCTCATCGTTTTGAGTGATTGAATCCGTATTGAGAAACATAAACACGAGCAAATTGTGTGGCATTCAAAATTAACGCTTACTTTATTTAGCATATGCTACGAGAAATCGAAAGCAGCTATTGTTATCAATGTGTAATTCATATCTGAAGAATATTGGTGTATCCCGCTGGTGTGAAGTTTTGCTACTATAAAACATCGAAGCGGAAAAGCATGTGGAGGTAAACCAACAAATGCATGTTTACAAATCAGTTTGAGTAGTTCGTGTTTTTTCTTTCTTTTCTCAGTATAAAAATGCCAGTCTAAAAATATCTGCAGAAGAAATCTGGTTCAACGCAATACTTGTTGTGCCATTAAGGTTGCTGTTTGCGTAATAATGTCTAAATTATCAACAGAAACACCTGCGTTCGGAGTTTAAACCACCGACACATGATGATAAGGAAGAGATAATGATCGATCAATCGTTATACATCGAAATCATCCGTAAGGATTTATTTAAATCGTGATACATCGGCTATCATCGGAGTCCTCCGTTAAGATACATCGACAATCTCCGGAATCCTGCGTGATTTATGAAATCAAGCGCCTGCTGATCGACACACAGAGTGCGGGAACGATATCACCAAACTCTTGAAAAACAGAAGCACTGTGAAATCTGCACGGGCGTGTTATGCAACCGTTAGAATATTTTATACCACTCTGGATCAGCAGACGATTTATTTCATAAATGAATCTCTGGGTTAATTATCGCCATCTTACGAACTACTTTCAAAAGTACAACAACAACAATATAAACAGTAGAAGTCAATTTTAATTGCGAAAATTTGAAAAATTGAGTACATGTGTCACGGTTGTTGAATGGAATAGTGTTATGTTTAAACTTTAACTAGTCTCATTTATAAGACGCGCAAAGAATTTAGAGATACTTTTTATATGGATCTACGAACGCATTTGAACTGGTAGTGGAATTGTTGGTGGAAATGAAATTTAGAAATATATCTAATAATTCATCATCGTGTAGAATTATCATCAGCATCATTTCTGTGGAACATTGCAATATTAAAAATACACGTGTTTCATAGCTATGGTGCTTTTGACATAGTTCACAAACCATCAACACTGAAATAATTCCTGCACACAGGTAAAGTAAATAATTGAATTTGTGCAGAATGTTTATTTTTTTACAAATTATCATTTATTTTAACCAATTTATTTTAGATAGATTGCACTGAAACTTAATTTCTAAAGCTTAGTAAGACACTAAAGCCAGTTTCCTGAGTAATACTTGTTCAGAATATAGCAGGCTCATGCTGCCTCTGATTTATTTGACCTCTGCCTTTAACCTGGTTCGCTTTGATTTCAGGTGTTTAGCCCCCCTATCAACAAGGTTTTTTCGATCCTATCTGTACTTATTCATTTTGTTTCAAGATTTTGAGAACCGTCACTTAGTGCCAGTGGGAATAAAACAGGAACCTTCTAATAGCTAGATGAACACATCCAATATGCCAGCAACACTTTATAATCAATAACAATAATAATTGATAATTCTGTTTTTTTTAATAACTACATTTCTAATTTACCAAAACAATGTGAAACACATGTTTATGCCCCCGAAGGAGGGCATATAATGATCACACTGTCCTTCTGTCTGTCTGTCCTTCACACTTAGCGTTTAGGTTTCGAAAAATGCTCATAACTTCTATGTCGCTTCAGATGAAATATTCATATTTGGTATGCATGTGTATATGGACAAGGCCTTTCCATATGCACACAAATGTTGACCTCTTTGACCTTGACCTTGAACATAGGGTCTGCGTTTAGGTTTTGAAAAATGCGTTTAGGTTTCGAAAAATGCTCATAACTTCTATCAAAGCTTTTATCGCTGGCATATGTCATCCTATGGATAAAGCACTTTATTGTTTTTTTGCTACTGTCCTCTGCACAAACCATGATATATCTGCATATGCATCCAATCAAATCAGTAAAACTTACTGTCACTTAATTACAGTAACTTTATTGCATGTTAACTTTTCCACAATATATATGTTATATATAACAAATCTTTAAAAAAAACACACATCAAACTTCACATTCTTTTAGTAAATTATAGGCTTTAATTGGTATTGTGACATTGACACCACTCATGCATGCGACTATACAATTATACAAGTTACAACTATGGGACACATTATTTATGAGAAATTCCAATACATCACCATATCATCTCAGATTAAAGACACATAATCTAGTGCTTTCTTGCTGCCATTTTTACTATTACACATTTTTTCATTTTATGTTATTTATGTTATTGATCTTGTTTCTAAATTAACAAAGCAATCATGTTAAACTTTTGAAGAGAGATGTTGTCTGGTAAATAATGAAAATATAATCACTACAAAGTGAAAAAAATTCAGTTGAATACTGTGACCACTGAAGATTTGCCAAATAGCAATTCCGATCATGAATTAAATTTAAGGGGCCTTTTCACAGATTTTGGCATGTTTTGTAGTTTGTCATTAAATGCTTTCTATTGATAAATGTAAACATTTTCTCTAAAAAGCTCCAGTAAAAAATTAAGAATAAAATTCAAAAAAGAAAAAAAAGTAACCCTCAACAGGGCTTGAACCACTGACCCCAGGTGTTCTGGCGTAAAATGTCTCGTACTTAGACCCCTCGCCCAACCTTCCGCATACAATGCACGATGTATTTTATTACTATATATAAGTAATCCTCGTAGTTTCACAAAATATAACTCAAAACAGAACTCTCCAAATTATTCAATTGTTTCGCGTTGCAACGCTTTATTATTTTCAAGCTTTTAAATTGTCAAAAGATGCATGTAATAGCTATATTAGAGCATGGTAAATGTTAAGTACTACTGTTTCCTCATAAATATCATAACTAAATCGAAAATTTGCGAATCTGAAACAACTGTTTTTAAATTTGGTCAATGTACCAAAACGTGAAAAGGCCCCTTTAAATACAAGTAAGATGAAAGTCTGCCTATGGGATCCCAGTTAAGCCTGTTTTGTCAAATCTGCGCATTTGCCCTTGGCCATGTAAAATTGGGGACTAAATACCATCAAGTCATGTAAAAAGGAGCAGGGTGTAGCACGCTGCTATTTATCTCTTGAGCTTTCACATGAATTGTACGGGTAATTTTCATACAACAAATTATATTATATAGTGTAATGATAAAGCATATGAGCACAAATTATATCTCTAACTAGTGGTGCAAAAATCATTTAAGTGTCACATTTCAAAAGAAAATTTATATAAAAAGGTATTATAAATTGTTAAAACGTTATTAAAAGATGATTTCAATTCACTAAAGCATTTAATTACATGAAAAAAGTGTATATAATGTCCATTACATGTAACAGTATTGGCATTGTATTTATCTGCATTTAATGTGCATTTAATACACTGAAAAATGCAGACAAGATACACTTCTAACAGAAAAAATGTTGTTTTTTTCTGCATTTTTCCAGCATTATTACTCTTCAAGTGTATTTTTTATCATTGAAAATACACTTTACCAGGAAAAAGGTATGTTAAAATCATTTTAAGGTTTTTTTAAGTATATTTTCAAATGCATTAAGACACTCTTTTGCAACAAACGTCGTACAAAACCTTGGAAAAATACTGTGTATTAATAATTGAAGTTTTGTATGTGCATCAAATACAGTGTCAAATTCATACCAGTGCCTATTTAGTAGCAGTAGGCCTTATATGGTCTACTTGTGGTTGAAATAATGCATTGTGTATACTAGTAAATACAACATACATTTCTTAAAAAATATAGCTTCCCATACAGTTCAATACAATGTTCGATTAACTACACTATGCAAAGTTGGAATATGACATCAAGCTTGAAATAATATTTTCAATAATGTATAATATGCTGTTTTAATTATAAGTGAAATAGACACTTGTATATGAAAACTGATTTTACATCAAAACTAAATTTTTAATTTGATTTTTTAAAAACTCAAACAATGAAACCGTGTCCATGCTTGCATGAACACAGTTTATAAATGCTGTCAGAATGATAAAATATGCAATTACTATAAATACAAATGCCAGATAAGTGCTTTTTGTACTAAAAAATCGAATGAATATTAATATAATATATTCTTAATATGTAATTAACTGTTTTATCTGAAAAAATCACAAAATATTTATATATTTATTAAAATTCACATAAATCATATTTCAAAAACACATAGTTACTTCATATCCTTTCACACAATGAAAAAAAAATGCACAGTTTATGATTGTTATTGTTTCTTCATTAATTTATTCATGTATCATTTTTTAATCTTGATGCATCTTCAATTGTATTATAAACATCCAAATCTGTTTTAACAATTATAATATATTAAGATTAAGGCTGAGTCAGTTAACTAATTATCCCTAATTTCTGCAGTACTTGCAGACAAACAAGGAATACTGCTGTGATATTAATTTATGAAATGGGATATTAATTTGGCTTCAATAGAAACAAATCAAAGCATAAACATTTATATATACATGTATATTAGTTAAACTAAAATTTATTGACCATTGATAAAAGATATTATAATATATGTATATATATATATATACTTGTAAACTGAAAATTAAATATGTATGTTTCTATTACATCATTTAAGACTTTTATTTTCAGACAAAGTAGAGTGAAGATTAAAACAGTATCCAATTGTAACAGTCAATTTTGGGAAATTCAACCTTAGAATTATGTTCTGTGTTGGTCAATGCCATAATTGGTATAACATCTATATTGAACTGGAAGTTTTCTTTGTTTTAAATGATAACATTTGCTTGGTCAGCAATACTTGTAACACTTTAGTGGTCTTTTTACACTGTAGTTTTCTCACTGACTGTGGGTTTGTTCTGAGAATGAGCCACACCAAAGTACATGTATCATTGGGGAGATGAGTTGTCAATTTTATGCTTATCAGTCTTTCATAATCCAGTACACAGGGAAAAGTCTCGCTTTTTTATGCCCCCCTTCGAATTAAAGGGGGCATATAGTGATTGGACTGTCAGTCTGTCTGTCTGTCCGTCTTTCCGTCACACTTTGCGTTTAGGTTTCGAAACATGCTCATAACTTTATGTCCCTTGAGATATAACCTTCATATTTGGTATGCATGTGTATATGGACAAGGCCTTTCCATACGCACACAAATTTTACCCCTGTGACCTTGACCTTGAACTTAGGGTCCGCGTTTAGGTTTCGAAATCTGCGTTTAGATTTCAAAAAATGTTATAACTTCTATGTCCCTTGAGATATAACCTTCATATTTGGTATGCATGTGTATATGGACAAGGTCTTTCCATACGCACACAATTTTTTACCCCTGTGACCTTGACCTTAAAGTTAGGGTCCGCGTTTAGGTTTTGAAATCTGCGTTTAGGTTTTGAAAAATGCTCAATACTTCTATGTCCCATGAGATATAACCTTCATATTTGGTATGCATGTGTCTATGGACAAGGCCTTTCCATACGCACACAAATTTTGACCCCTGTAACCTTGACCTTGAACTTAGGGTCCGTGTTTAGGTTTCGAAATCTGCGTTTAGGTTTGGAAAAAAGCTCATAACTTCTATCAAGCGTTTATATGGGGCATAAGTCATCATATTGTGACAGCTCTTGTTACTATATACTATATATACTAACGTTAGTATATATAGTATATAGTAAAAAATCGAGACTTTTCCCTGTATACCAGTATACCTGTTAAAAGTGAATTTGTAACTAATAATCACACAATATACACAATTAAAATTGTATGCATTTAGATTTATTTAGTACTGCACATAAATCATTTTCCAAAATTATGTAGCAACATTATATTATGTAATGCTGCAATACTAAAATAATTAAAGGTCGCTGATGTGTAACGGATGTGGTGTCCACCTAATGATTTGGAGGTCACTGGTTTGATTGGGAGCATTCTTAAGAAATCTCCAAGAGACACCAAAGTACTGGTTCTAGGCCCAGGAAACGAACTCAAGAGCATTTCAAATACATGTACGTAGTTAGTACTTTAAATTTAATGAAACTAAAAATAGGTTAAAACTAAAAACTGAAACCCTTATTCATACATTTTATTTTTAATCAAGCAAATGTGGAAATTTATTAAAATAATGAGTAAAATTTAAAAATTCTAATTTAAAGTAATAATGATAATATAAGCTTTTTTCAATTTTAAGAATAGTAAATGATGATAATGATATGATTCTAAATTACCTAAATGATAATAATAACACATGAAATGTTAATTTATGAAAAAAACGTTTTAATTTATCAATTTCATGGTATTTACAACCAGATGCAGGTAATTATATCAGAAACGTGCATTAATTATATTAATGATCAACCCAGACATTTGTAGTGATTTATGGTCCCTATTTTGATTAACGTTCTATACATGACCTGTCATCAAAGGTATTTTTTAGCCAGTACTACAATCGGCAATGATAGTCTGTATTGCATACATATTATATCGTCTATGATCGATTCGCTTCCTCAAACTGAACATATATTTAATGTTTACATAGCGTAACGTAATGCATACAGTTTCACTTTCGGTTTGGTTGGTTTTGTAAATATCGTAATTGAATCTTAAAAAATGGAAAATATGGTGATTAAATCATAATAGAAAAGTAAATCATTTGGATAATAGGTCAAAATGCAACACAAATGAACGTTAATAGGGCTCTTAATATCAAAGTTTCGGTAAAAAGTTTGGCGCTAGTTCAACGCGCATCGTTTAAAGCCTCATAACAATAGACTGATAACCTTTTGGGTAGTAAAGTAGTAATACAAGGCAAGATGGCGGCCGTTAGCCACGAGGCCTATCTTACGGAGGAATCCGAGATAGCCGATGTATCACGATTGATTTTATACGTGTATGGACAATTAAAACCATTTGCAAACCTATTCCTAAAACTGTTAATCGATTTAAACTAATTCAGACGTCTTTATGAACACAACTTCGCACTGAGTGTACAATTACTGCGATTGCACTTCCCTAGCTTGCAAAAGTCCGAAGAATTGCCAAGAATGTATCACTAAATGAGAACATTTTTTATTGAGCGATAATGAATTAGAGACGTTGGTGATAAGATATCATTTAGTAACAAGATCTATAAGGACGTTTTATTAGTATATTACCGTATATCTGCACAAAGGCTCCTTAATAATTCATGTCGCATTCCAGGCATAAAGATTGCATTGAGTCGCGTTTTGGGAAAACTAGGCTAAACGCATGTGCGTTAAGTGTCGTGCCAGATTATAAGCCTTTTCGGCCCGCGCAGGCTAATCAGGGACGAAACTTTACGCCTAAACTGGATTTTCACAAAGAGAATACCTTTAAAAGAAAAAACCCATATAAGTGGACATCAGTAATTTGTGACACTTAACGCACATGCCTTTAACGCATAGTTCCCAGAAGAAGCCTCCAACGTTATATAATTAATTGAGTCGTGTTCTGAGAAAACTGGGCTTAATGCATGTTTGTAAAGTGTCGTCCCAGATTAGCCTGTGCAGTGTGCACAGGCTAATCATGGACGACACTTTCCGCTTTTATGGTATTTTTAGTTTCAAAGAAGTCCCTCCTTACCGAAAATTAAGTTTAGGCCGAAAGTGTCATCCCTGATTAGCCTGTACGGACTGCACAGGCTAATCTGGGATGACACTTTATGCACATGCATTACGACCAGTTTTCTCAGAACAAGGCCCAATTAATCTGATCCCGTTCTCAATTCGCTCCCAAAAAATGTTCATTTTCAACAACTCAGTAAAAGCCATACATATATCTAAAATAGTTTCATCTTTAAAAAATATATCTGCTTTTATTTTGAACACCAATAAATCTGAGATAAATATTTTACAAATTAATGCGTATAACATGTAAGCAAAAAACAACAATTCATTTTATGAAGAAAAAAGTGGCATAAACAATAACAACCAATAATTAAATGCTCTTTCAGAAAGAGATTCCATTTTTCTATTTAAACCAACTATAAAGCAACCATCTGTACCACAATTGCTGAACACTATGTACAGATATTCTTATAAATTAACAAATGACTTCAGTATCTTAGATTAGAGGGGTGTCAATTTTCCGGATTATTCCGGAAATCCGGATTTGAGCTGTCCAAGGTTGATTTTGAGGTGAAATCTATTATTTAAAAAAAATATGAAAAGTATAATCAATTACTTTACTTTTCAATTGTTTAAATTTGATGCAAACAAAAGTTCGCCCATTATTTTAGTTTCAATTGTTTAAATTTAATGCATTTAAAGTTCAGTCCATTATTAAGTTTCCTTTGTTTAAAGATAAGAACAGTATCATACTTCAAGCAAGCAAAATATAAATCAAATGTAAGTATGTGTTTAGATTTTAAGAGGACAAATACTCCTTACAAAAACATGGAACATGCATAAGATATAATAGAAAATCACAAGATAATTAATCATTTAATTAAATAAACTATAAAAAAAACATTGCTGTATTATTTAACACAACACAACGAAAATAAAATATACGTATCCCAATTATTCTGTATAAATAACATTGCGTTTTTATGTAACATATACACAAATTGGGACTAGGGGAGAAAACTTGGTGTGCCTCAAACAAAAGATTATAACCTAAGTTCACTCCCTTATAGAGTGGGAAATATAAACAAAATTATCAAGTAATCTGAATCGTCTACCATCACACATTATATATTCTTTATAGACTCAAAAAATAAAAATTAAACTTCAATAAACACATATATATTTATATAAGAAAAAAACAACATTGTTTTGTTGTGCTTGTGTTTTTGGCAACAGTATATTCACATTAATATAACATAATTGCTACTTCAAATTATGTGTATCTTTGAAACAAATTATTTTCACAATAATTTGTTAATTTTACAGATTTTTCTCTTGTCAGTTAAAACAAAAGGAAAAATAAGTAAGTAAAGTATACATATACTATGATACAACAAATACAATCTGGGTACTTAGGAAAGGACCAAGATCTAAATAATTATTTCTTTTATTATAAAAAAATAAATTCTGCTTATTAATTGTAAGCATAACATGATTACCGGGTATGTTATCAATTCCTAACTAAATATATCACTGACTAGAGCTATGTAGCAGCCCCAAACAAAGCCACAAACTATACGAGCCTGGCATAGAGAAAACCTGGCTTAATGCATGTACATACAGTACCCTCCCAGAATAGCCTGTGCAGTCCATATAGGCTAATCAGGGACAAAACTTATACTGGATATAAGTTTATAGGAGACTTCCTTCAAACAAAATATTCCATTCAAGCGGAAAGTGTCGTACCTGATTAGTATGTGCAGACTGCACAGGCTAATTTTGGATGACACTTATAAACATGCATTAAAGGCGCCTTTTCACAGATTTTGGCATATTTTGAAGTTTGTCATTAAATGCTTTATATTGATTAATGTAAACATTGGATCTTAAAAGTTCCAGTAAAAAATCAAGAATAAAATTAAAAAAAGGAAATAAAAGTAGCCGGTACCAGGGCTCGAACCAGTGACCCCCGGAGTCCTGGAGTTAGTCTGAAGTAAAAACGCATTAGCCCTCTCGGCTATTCCGCCAGGTATACACAGTTTAAGTATTTTATACCTTATATTAGCAATCTTCGTAGTTTCGTAAATTTAAACGACAACAACAGAAGTCTCCAAATTATTCAATCGTTTCGCGTTGCAACGCTTTATAATTTTTAGGTTTTCAAATCGTCAAAAGATACATATAACGGCTATATTGGACTATGGTAAATGTTCAGTAATACTGTTTACTCACAAATATCATAACTAAAACAAAAATTTGCGAATCTGAAACAACTTTTTTCAATTTTGTCAATTTACCAAACCTTGAAAAGATCCCTTTAAGCCCCGTTTTCGCAGAGCGAGGCCCGTAAGTAATAGATTCATACAAAATCTTGAATAAATACAAAGTACATAACAAATAACAAGGCAAGATTGTTTATAGTATGGCCATTTGTTTCTACTTTGAATTTTTCAGCCCAAATAATGACTTATTTGCTTTTAAATTAATATATGAGTCGCATTCTGAGAAAATTGGGCATAATGCATGTGCGTAAAGTGTCGTCCCAGATTAGCCTGTGCAGTCCACACAGGCTAATCAGGGACGACACTTAACGCCTAAATTGGATTTTTGCTAAGAAGAGATTTCATTTAAACGAAAAATGTCATAAAAGCGGAAAGTGTCGTCCCTGATTAGCTTGCCAGGCTTATCTGAGACAACACTTGACCCACATGCATCATGCCCAGTTTTTTCAGACCACAACTCTTTATTGAATTGAAATAAAACTATTGAAAACTATGTAAGCTGCAGAAAACATGTCTTCAAAAAGAACTAAAGGTGTTGGGAAACATTGTGTCTCCTGTACTTTTTAAAACTTCTTTCTTGTCTCAATGATAACTTTAAGCCTATTAGCTTCCTTGTACAAAATGAAAAGCTTTGTAGGCAATTAAAATAAATATGATAATTTTGCACAGCAAATGCAATAATGACTAAATCATTATTAAAAATCACACAGTTATTTAAAAAAGAAACATAATGCGAATGAAAAAATAACTTGCATATAATTAATAATGATAAAGAGCATTTAAAAAACAAGAGATGTGTTTGTCAGAAACACAATGCCCCCTATTGCGCCGCTTTGAAGCCATATATTTGACCTTTGACCTTGAAGGATGACCTTTCCCCACTCAAAATGTGCAGCTCCATGAGATACACATGCATGCCAAATATCAAGTTGCTATCTTCAATATTGCAAAAGTTATTGCAAAACTTTAACCAAGGTGAAAGTTTTGGGACACCCACAATGAATGAATGACAGACAGGCCAAAAACAATATACCCCCGATCTTTCGATCCGGGGGCATAATAAACATTAAAATTCTGTACAGCAAATGCAAATATGATGTTTACATCATTAATGATGACAAATTAATGGTTAAAATAAACATTATTATGCAGTACAGCAAATTGCAAAATTGTCTCATCCATAAATGATAAAATAGTTATTTACATGTAAGTAAGCACCTCTTAATAAATCTACTAAATCTTATTTTGAAAGTAGTATGCCTATAAAATGTCATAAAACTTATAGAAAATGAAAAATGTAAAAAAAGTACATATGACAAGAGGGCTTGAGACCCTTTGTTGCTCACCTAACCCCTGGTGGACTGTTTTGAGTAGCTCAGGGCAACAGATAAGATTTCATGTCAATTAGTTTTCACTGCTAGCTTTTTGAAACAATTAGTTTTTCCCGCAAAGCAATGTGTCAAAAAGTTTTTTACAGTTGATTAAAAACTTACCTTTACTTCTGGATGAGATGAGCTCTTTAATTTTTGGCTGTGACAATTTGTCGCAATTCTTATAGCAATAAATTTACTAAATTTACATTATGTATTCATATTTTCAATGTTTGCTTGTTTATATGAATTAATTCATTTAATTTTCTATTGACAAACCATATATGATAATGAGTTCTGTTTTTTAACATTCCTGTGTTTCATTCTCAGAGGACACCTTTTTAGCTTTAAAACACTCTTTACAACGTCTTTACCCGACGGTTTGTTTCGTGTTACAAATTGAAACATATTAGGCGCGCACGCCGCTAATGACATTTGCTTAGCACGTCCGCGTTTAGAACAAGATGTCAACATTTTCGTGTACTTTTTTCGATAGAAGAATTTTTTTTATTATGTTTACACCGTTCTGAACCGGTGTTCATATAAACTTGTCACTAATATTACGACCGCACTAAAGGTTACAATATACTAATTCAAATCAAACACAGTACGGAGGGAATTGGTAAAATAAAACGACAAAGAATCGAATGCAATTCGTTTTCTGATTTCGTAATCATTTATTGTACGATCAATTTTTTATTTAAATTCCTTTTCTGTAAAATACAAATCGTAAAAACGATAAAACGATCCTTATCTGTTGCCCAGGTAACTTTTGAGATGAATCCATAACATATTTGTTGTTGGAAACCTTCATTTAAAATTTTCGGCAGTCATTTGGAAAAAATAAATATTTTTTTTATTAACCCAAAATTTAACCAACCCCTCCACTCCAACATCGAAGTCTGATACTGAAATATGTACCACTGTGAACGCATGCTCATCGTACTTAAAATGGTCTGTGAAGAAATATTTAAATCATATAATGAAGCAATTAAGTAAGACAAAATAAAACAATAACAAATCACATAGTGATTTGAAATAATATACAAAGAGCTTCAAATTTTATATGAAAAACACAGTAGGGGAATGTTCAACAATAAAAATAACAAATTAGACCTTCAAATTTGGGGACAATGAAGTTTGTAATTAATGTTAGTTTGGAAGTGTGGGATTATTTTTATTTATCACCGGAAATATATATGCTCAAACAAAGAGTGTAAATTTGGACCCAACAAATCTAATTAAAACAATTATATAAATAAAGATTTTTTTTTAATGTGTAACAACTTACAAGTTTATTTCTATATAGACTAATAGAAGTTCCACTAAGTTATTTTATGTTTTGCACATGCCAATTGAATTTATCTATTTGTTGTTTGCTTTCATAACTGTTTGTTTTCATTCATTCACTTAAATTTACTGTGAACCACGTTTGTTTTCTGATGTGTTTATTTCATCTAAAAAAATTGATTGCTGGGGTGTGTCAATTAGAGAGATTTATGTGGTAAACACAAAATACACTGCATGTATTCAATACCTTGTTAATTATCAATAAAAACAAGTAATAACAACAATATAATTGTTTATAAAAGCTTTTCGTCTCATACATATAGTAAAATAAAATATAATTTTTATAATTATAGGGAAAATAAACAAACATAATGTCAGCTTTTCTATACGTGCTTACATGAATACCACCACCATACCATTTGCCGACCAGTGGGTGGAGTCTAAACTTTGCAGGTGGGCATGACGTCACCTCTTTTATACCAACTTGAACACCTCAAGGAACTTCTATTTTTACGGACCTGCTTTTTTCTGAAACTTCTTTTTCAGCCCAGGGCAATCTAAGTATTTTGCCACCAGTTTGGGTTTGTTGTCCTCCAATAGGATGTTTATTTAAATTCATCTTCTCAAGAATATTCCATTTTAACACTCCCATAAACTAACTGGAACAATCTTTTTGAAACTATTTTCTCTGAAAATTCTTATTCCTGGAGCAACTAATTTTCAGAACTAATTTTTTTGGACCTACTTTTTCAGCCTTGGGCAATGACCAAACTACATTGAACAATCTTTTTGATACATTTTTCTCTGTAAATTCTTATTCTGGGAACAACTTTTTCTCATAACTACTTTTTCTGGAACTACTTTTTCAGCTCAGTGCAGTCCTTGCATTTTGCCACCAGTTTGGGGTTGTGGTCCTCCACTTGGATGGTTGTGTGGAGGAAGCTGTAGCGTTTGTGCAGCATATCTGTGGCCTCGGAGAGAACACGCTGGTGGTCACTGGCTGGGTCTGGAAATATTATAGGTTACCATAATTACTCAATGTTTTCGGACACTTAAAAATAATTATTGTTTTTCCTGTCCGAAAACTTAGATACGAAAAATATTCACAAAATACAGGTGTACGAAAACTTAGAGTCGAAAATTGAAGTGTCCGAAAATAGGGTCAATTGTATCAGCGACTACCGGTAATAGTAAATTTTGTAAAATAATGCTGTAATACATACTGTCCGAAAACTTAGAGACATTAATTATGGAAGAAAACTCATGTATCCGAAAATTAAGAGTCACGAAAAATAATTACTTTTGCTAATAAAAGGGGTGTCCGAAAACTTAGAGTGTCCAAAAACATAGAGTAATTACGGTAGTTTTGTTCGTTTAAACTCTGCTTAGTGAATACAGCGCACGGCTTTGATTGAACTACACCAAAGCCATATAAAATACCATACTTTTCTTTGTATTAGGCAATGTTTTTAACTGCCAAATTCCAAGTTGGTGCGCTTCTAACATTGATACAGCACTGACGGCTAATTTGCAAAAAAAAAATCATTCAGCTACATGTATCCTCAATGTAAATTATAAAAGCCATTATTTGGAATTAAAAAATCAGGTGCGCATTATAATGGTTGCCCGTAATACATGGTAGAAAATGACATGTCAACACATTTAAATTATATACATGTGTATGTGCTAATTGGTATTGGGTAATGAAATAACATCTGAAATATTCAAAGCCGCCAAAGCGATTTCTGCAATAAAAAAAAAAATTTAATCACAAAATGCTTTGATAATGAAGAAAAGATATACTAGACTGATCATGAAACTGACATTTTGAAAGAAACATAACCAGGCACTTATCACAGTAAAATATGTTTGTTGAAATTTTCGCGCCTAAAAACGAATTAAATGAATTTTTTTTTGTTACGCCAGCATTATCAAATCTGCCTTACAGCTAAATTGTTTGCTTTGATTGTGTTGCACATTTGTCTCCAAGGAGGTGATTCAGTGTGTGACGGTCTACAACAGAGGTTGCTAGAAAAGCTGTATTTATTAAAAAATAAGACTATCTTTATAAGTTATAATTAAATTACCCATGCGTAAACACAAGAAATCGATGAAAAATAATGTCTCACTAATAATGATTTTACAGAACTTTGGTTACATTACACTAAATCATTGTGTTTCCCTCCGTGGTCCATTCGAAAGTAGTGCCTATTTCAAAATAGTTCCTTTTTTTTTCTTGAATAAAAGCCATTTAACAATGTGTGACATGTCTTTTGTTGTTCTTTCTTATATCCAGTATTTGTCTGGAGTACTTAGCTCACTTGAAAGATGAACTTGGTTGGGGGGCGGGGGGGTGGGTGTTTGTCGAAATAAGGCTTCCGAAAATCTCTTTCCTACAGTGGATCCAATCAACAACGATTTACTTTCTTAGAATTTGCGTAGCAGTATTTTTTTTATTGAAGTTATTTGAAGAGGACAGATCCATCTTTAAAATGATACCAGGTTCGGAAAAATTTATACGTCCGAAAGGCAAAAAAAATGCCTTGAAAGATGTCAGTTTTATAATGAGACCCTATGGGAATCAGAATTAGTGTAATATAAGCTACTTACCAACAGACAGATGCACGGCAAGAGCATTTTTCTCTAAGGTGAGGCACCACACTGTCAGTCCATGGACTGCTTTCACATCTTTTATCTTGTACAGGTTGGTCTTGATATCGAAATAGTTTGTGTCCCGAGGCACACCTGTAAAGAAACAAATGGTGGGAAATTATGATTATCACTAATTCTGTTATGAGATGTTGCTGGTGAAATTGCTACATAAGTTGTGTTTTTTCTAATAATGATCAAAATAATGCAACATTGACAATAACATAAAAATGTGCATTCCAAAGTTTCATCCGAATTAAAAGCCACTTCTGCCACCTTTTCACTGATTTCTTTTAAACTTGAAAAAAGTTTTTTAAAAATGTGTTAAAAAACCAAAATCAGTCTGCATGTGTAGATATACTTCCCTTAGTAATCTGTTAACAAGTAAGTTTTCATTTGCAATAGCATATCATGGCTAGGCTGTCAAAAGCTGATAATTAAGGCTAATAGATGCTTTTTCAAGCTCTTTAAAAAATATAGTAAATATATCTATTGAATCTAGACTGGTAAGCTTACATGTACATGCCCTTCATCTTTTCTCATAAGTTGTCCACTAATTGAAATAAATTAATACATTGTCAAATACAGGCCCCAGTTAACCCATAAGTGTATTTCAGGAATGGGGGCTAGCAAACCATGATTGGAAGTTTTTATTTAAATATGAATATAATGGTTTAAATTGTCAAAGGTAACAGATTAGTTTTGCTCCCACAAAATATTTTAACTGCCAAATATATATTGTTAGGTCTAAATCCAAGATGGCCGCCCATAAACCTAGAAAATACTGTATTTTCAACAATGAAATAAACAATAGATATTTTCCATGATTTCTGTAAGCTTTTTAATTCAAGCAATTGATAACATATTATTTTTATTTGTTTTGGTAAAATATTATACAGTTTATGAACACAAAATGATTAAATACACTAGTTATCGAAACAAAAAACTTTTTAGCCAATGACATGTTTCAATTTGTTTCTAAAAAGCATTTTAGATGTCATTATCATACAAACTACATTTATACACAACTACCAGGAGTCTGTTATTTAATGTGAATATGATCCATTAATATGATATACATGAAAAGAAAAGTTGGTGGGATAAATTAAATCTGCAGAAAAAATGTAAGGGCAATACAATTAATAGATACAAGGAGAAGAGGTGCTTATTGCACAGGCAGCTTAACTTTTCAATTTGTACATAATTGGTATCAAAGCTAAGGTCAACAAAAGGCCCCAATTAAGAACAACAATAGAAATTGATTAAAATGAAAAAGGGGCTAAATGCTGTGGAAATACATGGTAGCAGACAAAAAATGCTGATTTGCCCAGATAAACCACTCATTCCAGATGGCTAACTGTGTGGAAGCCTGGTACCGTCCAGGATTAACCACTCAGTCCAAATGGCCAACTGGGTGGAAGCCTGGTACCATCCCGGATAAACCACTCAGTCCAGATGGCTAACTGGGTTGAAGCCTGGTACCGTCCAGGATAAACCACTCAGTCCAGATGGCTAACTGGGTTGAAGTCTGGTACCGTCCAGGATAAACCACTCAGTGTAATACATGGTAAAGCTTGATAGTTCAGCCTAGATCTTTCACTTATAAATGGCAATATGTACCTTCCATGATGATCCTGACTGTATCTCGAAGAACATTTACGGTTGTAAGTAGCACCAGTATTGAAAACAAGAACGTACATATTGGGTCAGCCAACTTGTATTGGTCTTCAGGCTGAAATTAAAGAAGCATTTTGTTAGAAAGAACTTCTAAAGTTATCGCAGGATCCACCATTTTCAACAATATTTCTAGTCTATTTGTTACCATGGCAAATAGAATTCTTGACTGAGGAACAAAATGAAATGACGTGCATAATCTCCATATTGCCATCTGTCCATGTTTCAAGTTTCATTAAAAAATATTAAGAAATTTTTAAGTTATCGCAGGATCCAGAAAAGCGTGCAAGACTGACAAGACACACAGAGAGCAAACCATAAGTCCCTCTCCGGTTTCACCTTTAGGGGACTAATAAGTACCATACATGCATTGCAGACTTGTAGACAGCCTGATTTGATTTACGCAACTCTCATACCTTCAGTTTTATTATAATGGCCGCCAGCAACACTCCCAGACTCTGGATTATGTCCCCTATCACGTGAATAAACGCTGCTCTAACGTTAATATTCTTGGGATGAGACTTCTTTGGTTCTGGTTCTGTTTCTATGGCGATTTCCTCATCCTGGGAACCAAGACATGGGTCACTTTCTTCTGCCAATGGGAGATAACCCGTACTCGAGTTTCTAAAAATAGAAATACCAATTAGAGAAAGCCTGTACTAGAGTTTCTAAAAATAGAAACCTTGAAGTAAAATCGGATTCTTTTTTCTTTATTTAAACGACACAAGCCGATGTTGTCATTTTTAAATTTAATCATGGGGCTTGGGCATTTGGATTGGGAAACATTGAGCTGTTTTTAATAAAATTGGAAAATTTTGTTGTTATTTTGTTGGCTTAAAAACACTTTAAAAGTGAGAATACAAGTGTCTTTAAAATTATATTGTATATGGTTCATTTAATATGGATATGAACTGAATGAAACAAATATATTTTTAAAATTTATTACAAATTTGAGGCTGTCTTTTGGAAAAAAACAAAACATTTGCAGATTGGGAATGGGGCCATAATTTTTGCTCATAATTTAAGGGCTTATATAATGTGTGATCCCAATTTTTTCTGAAATAATGAATTTCTGCAAAAAAAATTAACACTTGATTTCTTTACTCTTATTTAGAATTTAAATTGTGTTGCTTTCATTTACAATTCAAATTTTGTTGCTCTTATTTACTATTTCAAATTGTGTCGCTCTTTCTCTCATTTACAATAAAAGCTTGATGACTTTGGCACCTTCCTCTCAGTTCAAGTTTTGAGCAACTTCGCCCAGATATATTACATCATGACACACAGCTATATTATTGCCTTACTCAGAATGTGCGTGACCATGAGAGTGGTGGCTGTGAGATCCGCCGTGTGAATGACCATGACCGAAACCGGAGTGACCACCCCTGCTTTTGCAGCAAATCTCCGAGTGTAAAACCACGCCCATCCTGCAATAAAAGGACTAAATTGTTAACAGTGTGGCAAAAATGAATTTAATAAAAAAATCTTTATTAAAAAAAGATTATGAGTTATGTTTAAACAAACAAAGTACTAACAATCCATCCTGAATAAGAAAATGCTCAAAATACATATTTATTTATTGATAACCATAAATCTGAAAAATAATAAAGTGTTCATATGTGGGTCCCCAAATGAAACCACATAACAAGAGGGCCAAGGTGGCCCTAGATCGCTCACCTAAGAGGAGTCAGTTCATTCAATCTTTACCAAATGTCAAATTTACCTAGATATTGTCCAGACAAACATCCTGGTCAAGTTTCATCATTATTGAACCAAAACTCTGGCGCATGAAGTGTTATTATTTCTGTAAGATTTGACCTGGTTACCTTTATTTTGAGTTGACCCCCCTAACCAAACATCAAACTTTGCTTTCAAAAATAAATATGACCACGATTCATTAAATCTGAAACAAAATTGTGACCACTAGAGTGTTTACAAGGATTTTGTATAATATATAATAATGAAAATTTGGACAATCTAAGGGCAATAATTATGGCATTTATGGCATAAGGAAAACTGTCCCACCCCCCCTGGCCATGTTTTTTGACCGATCGGGACCATTTGCAAACTCATCTGAGATATATATAAAACCAATCTTTTCACCAAGTTTCATGATGATTTGGCAAATAATGTGACTTCTAGTGTTCATAAGCTTTTTTTTAAAGCTTTTATAAGAAAACTGCCCCCCCCCCCAGCAGCCATGTTATTCAACTGACCGGAACCATTTTTGAACTCAACTCTTGTATCAAGGAAACAAATGTTCTGACCAACTTTCATGAAAATTGGGCAAAAAATGTGACTTCTAGAGTATTCACATGTTTTCACTGTATACATATAGAGAAAAATGCCCTGCCCACTGGCGCCCATGTTTTTTCACCGATCTGGACCATTTTCAATCTCCGAGATATCAATAAAACCAATGTTTGACCAACTTTCATGATGATTGGGCAAAAATTGTGACTCCTAGAGTGTTTACAAGGTTTCTCTATAGCCAAATAAGGAAAACTGCCCCGCCCACTGGCGGCCATGTTTTTCAACGGACAGGAACCACTTTTGAACTCAACCAACATATCATTAAGGCAAACATTTTGACCAAATTTAATGAAAATAGGGCCAAAAATGTGACTTCTACAGTGTTCCCATGTTTTCACTATATACATATAGAGAAAAATGCACCGCCCACTGGCAGCCATGTTTTTGCACCAATCTGGACCATTTTCGAACTAATCCGAGATATCAATAAAACCAATGTTTTGACCAACTTTCATGATGATTGGGCAAAAATTGTGACTTCTTGAATGTTAACAAGGTTTCTCAAATAAGGAAAACTGCCCCGCCCACTGGTGGCCATGTTTTTCAACGGACTGGAACCATTTTTGAACTCAACCAACATATCATTAAGGCAAACATTTTGACAAAGTTACATGAAGATTGGGCGTGAAATGTGACTTCTACAGTGTTTGCAAGGTTTTTCTTTTTTTGACCTAGTGACCTAGTTTTTGACCCAGCATGACCCAGTTTCAAACTCGATTGAGATATCATTGGGATAAATCTTCTGACCAAGTTTCATGAAGATCAGACAATAAGTGTGGCCTCTAGAGTG
This sequence comes from Dreissena polymorpha, assembly GCF_020536995.1. Classification (NCBI taxonomy): domain Eukaryota; kingdom Metazoa; phylum Mollusca; class Bivalvia; order Myida; family Dreissenidae; genus Dreissena; species Dreissena polymorpha. Next base: position 30,785,690 of record NC_068369.1, read on the forward strand.
TTTACGAACAAATGTGGACGGATGGACGACGGACAAAGACCGGTCACAAAAGCTCACCTGAGCAATCAGGTGAGCTAAAAAACCACTGAACTTACATGTCACTTAAACAACCACTACACTTACAATACACTTAAACAACCATTGCATACATGTACTTACACGACATTGAAGATGACGCCCAGGACAGCAGTTATCAACATCTCATTAGCTTTCACGTCCATATAGTGTTTGTGCTGAATACGCTCCACTGCCACGTATACCAGGACACCCGTGACTGACCAGATGAAAAAAACGCTAACTAGAGCACCAAGGACCTCTGGAAACAGAAAACAATGTACTTACATCCCTATGATAAAGGCATAAGTTATACACCTTTTGTTACATAAGCTTAGGTTTTTATGTCATTTTTATTGGCATACCTCAGTTTACATGTATTGTCTATAATATGTATAAAAACTGTAGACTGTCACTGTTTTATCGTTTATTATATGCAGTACATTGTACATATATTATAACTTTAAAACAAGAGCAACGCATAACGGGTGCCAACGCTCGGCTGCGGATGCAGTTTTAAATAAAAGAAAGCTTGTCAGATTTTTTTTTAGAGGTCACAGTGGCCTTGACCTTTGACCTAGTGAACCAAAATTGGGTGTTGCGTGTAGAACTCATCAAGGTGCATCTACATTATTATGAAGTTTCAAAGTTGTAGGTGGAAGCCGTTTGATTTTAGAGCCAATGTTAAGGTTTTAGCACGGAGGACAGTGGAAAGACGCGACACGACAAGCTGGCTATGACAATACCTCGGGTTTTCTCCAAAAACAGCCAAGCTAAAAATGATATATTATGCAGTAAACTTTACATATATTATAATTTATAAAAAAATTAGAAATTAGTTCCTATTGTTAAATCGTTTGTTGCGCATGTTGAATATTTTATCCTTCACCAAATTTTTTTTTACATTTTCCCCATTTAAAAAAATAGTACATGTTAAATTTATTAATTCTAATTTTAAATTAATTTGTTGATTGGTTTACTATAACAGTTACCATGCGCATACATACTGTAAAATGATTAACTGACATGTTCAATTTGTTGACCAGTTAGTGATTGGAAACTATTTATACAATTATTGTGACAGCGACCTCCACCTTTGACCTAGTGAACCCAATTTCAATAGGAGTCATCTACTGTCAGAGGCCAATGCACATGTGAAGTACATGTATCAAGCCAATCGGTCAATTCTGGTCTACCAACAGACAGACATGCAGACCAACCAACAGACATCCACCAAAAGAATATATCCAGACCCTCTTCTTCAAAGGGGGACATACAAATAATGTACATTTGTGCTTCTAAATTTCTTTTACTCATTTTTCATCAAGATCAGTCAGAATAATATTTTAAATTGATTTCCTGATTATCTTGAATTATTTGATATCTACATATTCACAGAAAAGGGTATATACATGTACGCAGAAATAAATATGGAAGGGTTTCATATACATGTAATGGCAAAAAATATGAGAACATAATTATGTATACATAACATGTCAACATAAATTGCATTATCCAGTATGCAGGATCACGTGACTTTGTGTGCATTTCTTGTGTATTCTGAATAACAATTGATTACTACACACAGGTATATCATTTGAAATATAATGACTTCTGTATTAGCTGTACATATCAAATGTTATATTACAAACTGTTAAATAATTAAAAACGGCTGTGCCATACTTAAATCAATATAGTAGGTCAATTGTTATAAACAGTTATACACCTGGAACCCATCATAAAATACAGCAATAAAGTATGAAAAAGAGAGAACATTGGCCGTTCTGTTAGCTACTGATATTTCAATGGAAACAGCACGCAAAAATCCTCGAATATAACATCTTTCAATACGAAGAAAAGAAATGTTAACACCCGCCTTGATAATATTGTAAAGTGTAATTTACTTTCCAATGATTGGACATTTAGCCAAAGGACATAGAAGCCATCTACATTCCACTTTTCTCAAAACCCGCCATGCACACACTATTTTAAACCCAGATGCACAAGCTTACTGATTGCATGTTTACAAAGTTAAATCACTCTACACTCTTATTACATGTATATAATACACCAGACACCTTATATTATTTCCTTATGAACACCCTCAGGGAGGGGGGGGGGGGCGCGGCTTCTTATAGTTTATTAATGGTCATATTAATGGCAACTAGCTGTGAAGCTAATATTGCAAATGTTTTAGTTAAAAGAGTCATCTTATTAAAGCAAGAAGAAATTATGCATGGATTTGTTTAGCGGTGTGGTTATAATTTTGTATGGTAGGGGCATTCTTTACAGAATACACGTATATGGCAGTCACATGTATACAGCTGATCATAACAGATTCTAACACTGTGCACTTCTGTCATTAGAGTGTATCTAACAGTGCACTTCTGTCATTAGAGTGTATCTAAAAGTGCACTTTTGTCATTAAGAGTGTATCTAACAGTGCACTTCTGTCATTAGAGTGTATCTAACAGTGCACTTCTGTCATTAGAGTGTATCTAAAAGTGCACTTCTGTCATTAGAGTGTATCTAACAGTGCACTTCTGTCATTAAAGTGTATCTAACACTGCACTTCTGTCATTAGAGTGTATCTAACAGTTCACTTCTGTCATTAGAGTGTATCTAACAGTGCACTTCTGTCATTAGAGTGTATCACCAAGAGGGACACGACAGCCTTAAAGTGGTCACATGAGTTGTTGGTACACCATTTATAGAAAACTTGATCTGATGACCTAGTTTTTGACCCAACTTGGCCAAGATTCCAACACTGATTTTGTCATGATAAATATTCTGATCAAGATAATGAGTCATGCATGTCTAACATTTCATCTGGTGACTAAATTTTTTGGCACTTTGGACATAGATGCAAACTTTGCCTTTCTCTTTAATATAAATTGTACAGATGCACATTTGCGGTTGAGGTATAAATGGGGTCTCTAAGTTATGACAAGGTTTTTGTACGATCTGACCAAAAGACCTAGTTTTTGAATGCACATGACCCAGTTTCCAACTCCGCATTGATATCCTCACCAAGTTCCATAAAGAATTGACTACAAATGAAGCCTATATGGTGATAACGAGCTAAAACTTGACTACATACATGAATGACATACTTTGCCAAGCATTATAGGCTGACCATAATAGCTCACCATACAGACAGTAAAAACAAACCAACTCGAAAACTGTTTGCTGCTCATCAGTATCTACATGTACATGTTGGCATAATGAAGCCTTTAAAACTTAAATCTAGTTAAGTAAGGAAGGTCTTAAATTAAATATAACTTTATAATGGACTACAAATGTGTCAATATACATATCTAAGTGGTAAAAGGTTAACATATGTGTCTTGCACTGATAAAACCCGCCATCAAGTGGCTTTTTCACAGATTTTGGTATGCATTGAAATTTGTCTTTAAATGCTTTATATTGTTAAACATTGGATCTAAAAAGCTCCAGTAAAAAAAAGAATAAAACAAGGGCTGTTTGTTAAACATGCATGCCCCCCATATGGGCTCTCCGTTGTAGTGACAGCCATTGTGTAAATTTGTTTTTTGTCACTGTGACCTTGACCTTTGACCTAGTGACCTGAAAATCAATAGGGGTCATCTGCCAGTCATGATAAATGTACCAATGAAGTTTCATGATCCTAGCCATAAGCGTTCTTGAGTTATCATCTGGAAACCATTTTACTATTTCTGGTCACCGTGACCTTTGACCTAGTGACCTGAAAATCAATAGGGGTCATCTGCGAGTCATGATCAATCTACCTATCAAGTTTCATGATCCTAGAAATAAGCATTCTTCAGTTATCATCCGGACACCATTTTACTATTTCGGGTCACCATGACCTTGACCTTTGACCTAGTGACCTCAAAATCGATAGGGGTCATCTGCGAGTCATGATCAATGTACCTATGAAGTTTCATGATCGTAGCCATTAGCGTTCTTGAGTTATCATCCGGAAACCATTTTACTATTTCTGGTCACCGTGACATTGACCTTTGATATAGTGACCTGAAAATCAATAGGGGACAACTGCGAGTCATAATCAATCTACCTATCAAGTTACATGATCCTAGACATAAGCGTTCGTGAGTAATCATCCGGAAACCATTTAACTATTTCAGGTCACCGTGACCTTGACCTTTGACCTAGTGACCTGAAAATCAATAGGGGTCATCTGCGAGTCATGATCAATGTACCTTTAAAGTTTCATGATCCTAGGCATAAGCGTTCTTGAGTTATCATCCGGAAACCATTTTACTATTTCAGGTCACCGTGACCTTGACCTTTGACCTAGTGACCTGAAAATCAATTACTGTCATCTGCCAGCCATTATCAATCTACCTACGAAGTTTCATGATCCTAGGCATAAGCGTTCTTGAGTTATCATCAGGAAACCATTTTACTATTGCGGGACACTGTGACCTTGACCTTTGACCTAGTGACCTGAAAACCTATAGGGGTCATCTACGAGTCATGATCAATCTACCTATCAAGTTTCATGATCCTTGGCCTTAGCGTTCTTGAGTTATCATCCGGAAACCATTTTACTATTTCGGGTCACTGTGACCTTGACCTTTGACCTAGTGACCTGAAAATCAATAGGGGTCATCTGCTAGTCATGATCAATCTACCTATCAAGTTTCATGATCCTAGGCCTTAGCGTTCTTGAGTTATCATCCGGAAACCATTTTACTATTTAGGGTCACCGTGACCTTGACGTTTGACCTAGTGACCTCAAAATCAATAGGGGTCATTTGCGAGTCATGATCAATGTCCCTATGAAGTTTCATGATCCTAGGCCCAAGCGTTCTTGAGTTATCATCCGGAAACCACCTGGTGGACGGACCGACATGTGCAAAGCAATATACCCCCTCTTCTTCGAAGGGGGGCATAATAAAAGAAAGAAAAGCAACCTTTAATTGGGCTCAAACCACTGACCCCTGGAGTAAAAGTCTATCACTGAGATCACTCTGCCATCGGTGCTCATATAATGAGTGATGTATTTTATATTTTAAATAAGTAATCCTCAAAGTACCTCAAAATATAACGACAACAACAGAACTCTACAAAAATAGTAAATCTTTCGGGTTGCAATGTGTTATAATTTTCAAGTTTTTATATTGTAAAAACATGCATATAAAGTATATTTTAGAACATGGTAAATGTTCAGTATTACTGTTTCCTCACAAATATTATAACTACAACGAAAATTTGCGAATCTGATTCATAATTTGCGAATCTGATTCATTATTTTTTTAATTTTGTCAATTTACAAAAACGTGAAAATGCCCCTTTTATGAAAGTTAAAAATGTGTCGTCCCAGATAAGCCTATGCAGTCTGCACAGGCTAATCAGGAACAACACTTTGGGGGACAAGGCTCGTATGTTAATAACTGCAAGGTGTATGTTTGATATACACTTGGCTGAACATTGTCTTCAGGTAGAAAATGTCATTACAAATAGTGTGTAGACAGATGAAAAAACCAAAACACCTTTAATATTAATTCAGAAGTTATTTTAAATTAAAAACAAAAACAAACAAAAACTGTTGATTTGTTTTGAAAAGTACAATTTATGTATGGTTGGCAGTGGAACTAAACCGTGTCTCATAAGAAACACAAGATTTTTTATTTAGCCTAACAGCTCAAAGACTAAGACATAAATTGATAATTTAAATTGGAACAAAAGTATTGCATTCAAGATAAGCTTATGTGCATGTACATAATTAGAGGTAAAAGCAGGAAATGACTTAAGTCGCTACACTTCCGTAGATTGCATCCAAAAGAAATTGAATAGATTTTTTAACCATGTTTCTTGAAAATCAAATTGTTTTTCTGGAATTTTTTATCATTTAAAGAAAAAATGCTTGTCTCGAGCATTGCTCACAATACTGCCTACACATTTCTTATTTTCCCCGAGACAGTAAAATGTCTGTGATCTTCTGTGCAGTAAAATGTTATCACATTCCCACTTATGCATTTTTGCCTGCAATATCATTACAACAATTATTAGGAATGCAAATGTTCTCGACATAATCGACTTCGAAAAAGACAAAGCAAAAAAGACCAGGGAAAGGTCTTAAAACTCACAAAAAAAGTATACATGCTGAGTAATTTATTGAGGCCAAGTAAGAAATCAACAATTTAAGATGGTGTCTCCCCTTTTTAGCATAAATGTGTTTGCTGTATTCTTTTATTTGATCAGATAGACGTGCACATTGTATCATGCATTATCAAGATCTCTGAAAACTCTAGGACAGAAAAAAACAGAAAAAGCTAAGAAAATTAGGAAAATGACATTTTAATCATGTGTAGTCATATACATGGCTTTTGTTAAGACACATATAGACAGAGCAGGGCTTTTTTCCTTCTTTAGCAAGGGCCTTAATAAAGGCCTATTCCCCCAAGAGTATAAGGCCCCTTCCCCAAAGAGAATTTCATTAACATGATACAATTGTCCCCAAATTTCAAGCTAAGTTTGGGTCATTTTTCCCCTTTTCTCAGATTTGTCGATCACTTTCCCCCCAAAATGGAAGGCCAGACCCTTTCCCAAAATCAAGAAAAAAAGTCTTGCAAAGACTCAAAGTTGGCAATCCAAATCCTTTTTTATTTCCGGTGTTCTTGTTGGAATTTCTACATAAATTCAGACATGGAACAAGCGCATAATCATTGTTAATGATAGTGTTTGGAAACCCAAGCACACTGGTATGGATCCCATGATTGGAAAACTTAGGCACAGGAACAAGCCCTGTTCTTAACGACCAGAGGAAAAGCCTGAGGTATAAATCAAAATAAAACCCATTCATTAAACTGAACGCAAAAGTGGACTACTAAAATTATGATGCAAAATAATTACAAATTACATATGAATGCATAAAATATCTTGTACATTTTTAATTTCACTTCCTTTTTCTTTATTTTTTTTTGAATTGCCACTGTTTTTTACCATTCTGGGAATGAGGGCTTTTTTATCCTTATTGGGAATTGCCAGGTCCATTTTTAGAATGGGAAAAATTGTGTTGTTTTGACTAAATAAATTGCAAAGTTGGAGTGTGTTTTTTCTAACAAATATAATGATGTACTTTATAAGGTTGGATAGGGAACTGAGCTAAATCATAATGTCACAATTTATACTCTTTTTACTTTTGTTATATTGGGCATTTAATTGGCCCCAAATTTAACAAACAAAATCACCAATGATTGCTGAATGCCCAAAACAATTCATTCTCTTAACAGAACTTTGTCATAATAACTAACGATATAGAGGATATTTGTTCACATCAGTGTAAGAGCGTTTGTTATTTCAGGAGTGATCATAGAAAATATATTTTCACGAGTGGTGCACATTTCCGTTCTAAAATATTTTATTATTTACGTAAACCATAAACATTTCTTGTAAACAGTCAAACAGTCGACTGAGCTGATCACCTTTGTAAAGCAGTCAAACGCTCAAATCAATATGCATTAAGCCGCCTCTTACATTTGATATTCAGAGTATACAGTGTGTCTACTGGTATTTAAATTGCAAATAACCTTCCTTCAATGATTTCACACAATAACAGTTTGTTAAATTGCCTGAAGCAGTTGATATGGTTTGATTAATAGTAAATGTAAGGCCAGTTAAAGCAAAAACAGTCCTGCAAAACAACTATGGATTAGGAATTTCAGTTATTGTCTGTACTAATACATGTATATAAAGAAACAAAATAATACAGCCTGAGGCATGGGTGTTTTTATTCGCATATATTGTAATATACATGTACCAATGCACCCACACAAATTGATGTTATCATAACCAGGGCTATCCTTGGCTCAACATTTTTGATACATATAGCCAAATATTATAAGCTTTTAATGTCAGATTTTCTATAATTTTGGATATGTTATGGGGTTTAATATAGAATAGGTTGTAGCCAAATGGAAATCCATTTATATAATTTAAAATAATATTAATTTAAATAAACTTATTAAGCTGTTATTAGCTTTCTTGTAGTCATTGGCCAGGCCTTTTCTTGTAAGTTTTAGGGGGAAAAAAAGTCCAGGGATTTGGGAAAAACTAATTTCATATAACTCTTTATTATCATTCACTATTATAATAGGATTAGGAGAACCAAATCATATAAGTTATAGTTATATACTTTGTTAGATGTAATTAAAATAAAATTGAAATGAAACAATCATTAAACACTTTTTTTTCTAAAAAAAATAATTATTGTTTTGGAAATTTGGATTATGTTACAACTTTGGTTTGGGAATGAGTCCTTTTTAACTGACCCGCAGATAAGTAAGGAAAAGGCCTGTGGCACATTTGGCAAATGGCAGTGCATTATAGTTATCATAGCTGTTGAGCAAAAGTAAATACATGCAAATATGTTTTTTAGAGGAGACAAGTATCGTTGGAAACGATGGATGCTCCCTGATGATGCGCTTTGTCAATCTATGTGTTAAAAACCACCTAAAAAAATATATTATTAGCCATGGTGACCTTGACCTTGAACCCAGTGACCTCAAACCTCATCAAAAGGTAGAGGTCCATGCAAGGTACCTACATGCCAAATATGAAAGAGATCGGTAAAGTAGTGAAGGCCCTATGAGAAACTGTAACAAAAGCGTGACGGAAAATCTATTATTAGCCTCGGTGACCTTGACCTTGAACCCAGTGACCTCAAACCTCATCAAAAGGTAGAGGTCCATGCAAGGTACCTACATGCCAAATATGAAAGAGATCGGTAAAGTATTGAAGGCGCTATGAAAAACGGTAACAAAAGTGTGACGGAAAGAAGTAAGGAAGGAAGGAAGGAAGGAAGGACAAACTGGCAACTATATGCTCCACCGAAATTTTATTTCGGGGAGCATAAAAATCACATCTAAACAAGGCTATTGTCAAGCAATATGGTCCCCAGGCTACCGGCTCCACCATTGTCAGAAATTCCACCATTTTCAGATTATTATTTTTTGGTTGCCATAGTCACCACAATTTTTGACGTAGGAACAAAATGAAATGACGTGCATAATAATGTCCATATTGCCATTTATCCATGTTGCAAGTTTCATGAAAAAATATTAAGAACTTTTAAAGTTATCGCAGGATCCTGAAAAGTGTGACAGACAGACAGACTCACAGACAGACTCATGCACAGACGCAAAAAGCGCAAACCATTATAAAGTCCCCTCCAGTGAAACCAGTAGGGGACAATTATTAAAATGATAGCAGAATACATGTACCACATAAGAACAACATTTAATGAACACAATTAAGTTATATAAACTAAAGTTTGTATATAATCATTGTTTTTTATGCCCATATTCAAAATTTCTAAAGAAGATCTTCATTAACAGGGAGTTGCGCTATGTTGCCTGATTTTAGTAAAAATGTCATTATATTTATTAATTACCAAAACAATAAGTTTTGGACTAGTAATTAAGGGACTCATTAACAGATTTTAGTAAAATTTCCAAAAACATTACAAATATTTAGTTCCAAAACTTTAACATTTGGAATAATAAAAAAAAACATTTATAATTATAAAAGCATGAAAATTGATTGAATAGAAAACTCTGCCTCTCCTGAAGGCAGGACTCAGCATGTACAATGGCAGACATTTATCATGAATATTGGCCATATTTTTTTTGAAAATCAAAATTAAGATTATCCTGGATTTTGGGGTAATTTAATGGATAGGGTTGGAACATGTGTGTATCCAGCTATCAAAACGTATGGTACTTGTACATTTTACTTTATACATGTACAGTACACTCCACGCGTTTTCCCCAATTTCCCTCCATACTCCGCGGGTTTCGACCTGGAGGGAGATTAAGAAAATCCCGCTATACGCGGCGTTTGCATGATTTTGGACGCGGCGGTTAACGATCGGCAAAACTGATAAGCCGACGCGGCGGCCCTCGGCGTTGGCAACGCGGGGGAAACTCCGCGTTTTACGAGATAACGATCAAATTAATTTTGTTTGACTTCCTGATTTTCAAATAAAATTACATTTATTACAAGTACATACATGTACATGTAGTATAATATTTACAATTAAAAAAAAAACCAAGATAGATCGATCCCGACGTGGTTGTAGAAGTAGTTGTTGTTGTATAGAAAACTCGTTGATTTACGACACACAAAACGTCGTCTTTTAACTAATACTTACCAATTAATATAAACACAGTTTGCAACATTGTTTTTATTTTGATAATTTAATCCAAAGTTTTCATGTTAGCAGGTGATTTTCTATACTGAACATGTATACAAATGACCAAGGACCCTAAAAATCTCGCAAATCTGTGTGAATTGACAGTTTGACGTAATCAAAGAAAAGCCGCTTCCTGTCTAAAGGCATAACTTACTCTAGTGAACACGTTCAACGAATGCATAAAGAATGGTTTTAATTGTCGGAACAAAGTCAATTCTCTGCTCGCTAATGCATTGATTTTCTCTTTGTTTGTAGGTTATTCCACTGATTGCTAAAAGGTGGTAACTATTGACTTGATAATTGCATTTAATATTCACAGTTGTATTCTTGTTGCGTCGACATTCTAAACAATGTTTACCAGTAATTATGGACCAAATCGGCAGAGTGACATTCACACATGTTAATCCGTTTTGTCAAAACACCGCAGACAGCAGTCTACACAATTGGTCAGTAGACAAGCTTTGCGTGTTTTCATAACGTCAAACACTTAAAATCCAGTTCCGCCCAGATGTCTTCTTTATTCAGTTTACAGTACAATTAGTGTTAAAATAATTACTCTACTAAAATACCGTAACGATACACATAGGGCGTGTTCGATTTGAAATTATTTTAGAGGAAATATCAACTTATTCGCGATATAATTTCGTTAATAAATACCAAAGAAACTTTTAACCGAAATCAACAAAATTTAATGTTCTCTGCGCTACAAAGTTTGTATAAAAAAAATCAATACACGCACGCTTTGCAGGAGTATACATTGTACCTTGACCTTGTACATTGCAGCATAATTTTCGCGCGCTTTTGTCGGGAAATATATACATGATGACTGTATATTGGAAGCATTTGTAAACGTCGTGTTAACAATTAAAAATCGTAGTGTGTTTCGGATTACTAATTATTATTCTCATTTGGAAATTTTACGGAACATAATTCTTGTGTCATATGTGTTATGATTTAAATATTAATTTGTCAAATGTATTATATTAGACTAATTCATATTGTAGACGTACCTGTGAATTAAAAAACATAATTTGTATACGTATTAATTTTCTATACAATTATCTTTTTTATACTTGTACTACAGTATTTAAACAATTTATTATAACAATTTTTTTATTTTTTGGCATGCCAAGTAGCACACTGCTAACGCGGCGTTGCGCGGCGATCACTGATAAGAACGGAAAGTGTCTACATTTACCGACTAGCCTAAAGTAATACACGCCGCGGGAATTAGCGAACGCGGCGTAACGCCGAGCGTTTTGTCGAGTTCACCTCGCTCTTCCAACGCCGCGTGAACACTCGCTAGCAAAAAAAACCCGCGGAGGGAGCGCGTTTTTTTTGGGACAACGCGTGGAGTGTACTGTATTTATGTATTAATTTATATGTACATCATCGTACTACATGTACTAGTGTATTTATGTTGAAGTTTTTAATAAGAAAACTCTTTTAATTATTAGGATTTCATATCTAAGCTGTACAGTGAAATGAGATACTAGTAATTACATTTTTTTTATTGTGCAAGAGCAGTTTAACTGACAATTACATACATGACTTGTCACAACTGTTCCAGTTTAAAACACATTAAAAATAAATTATACTTTTTACTTATAGTACATGCTTAACTTGCACATAGAGAATACTAGGTTAGCGTTGAATACAGGAAAGTTTATGTTGCGAGGCTTAGAACGCCGGGAGCGCGAGCCTTGGCGAGCGCTTTCGGTGTTAACGCCGAGCGACATAAACTCTCTGTATTCAACGCTAACCTAGTATTCTATTTATCCCTTTTTTTTTTCAACGTGACATTTAATATAAATAGATCTAATAACCTTAACAATAATTTTAATTCATTCTTAAAAGTGCTTAAAATCTAACGAATGCAACCATGCGTAGTGATATACAATGTATTTGTTCTGGTACGCAAAATAGTCTTTAAAAAATTCACACAACAACTGTACAACGAGAAAAAACATCACCATATGCCTCGATTCAATTTTACGCAGCATGCACATTTTAATACATTACGATCGCGAAAGGAGGATTTTATTCATTTTATTTTCTAAAGAAAATGATCAAAATCAAATATGGCGGCGATTGCTCCTGACAAAATGATGTTGATGCCAACATACATGTACATGTAGATTTACACACAGAGTCGTTCTAAACATAAATTATCAAAAAACTTCTCGCCTTATTTGTTCATGCACGCTGCAGATTTTGATGGCGTCTTGATCTAGCCTTCACATCCTTTAGTTTGCAATCCAAACACAAGCTTATCCGTAAAAAATATATTAAGCTTTGAAACACTTGTTGCAAACAGGTTATTCTTACTGAATAGACTTTCTTTGATAAAATCACAAAGACAAAGTTTATTCATCAAAGAAAATACCCTTAAGTTTACTTACTTCCGAAAGCAAAACAATTAGAATAGACTACTGAACCAAAATACACACCCATCAGTATGCTCTACACACACAAATTCACATTAAAATATGCACGCTTATTCTGAAAATCAATAACACGAATAAGCTAGATCTACATTTAGATCTAAATCCTTCGTCTCACCGGTTCCATCCGAGGTAAGTAGTCCATAGAATATGCACTTTTTCATCAATTACATCCACGAATCAATACATAAACACGAAAAAATGCGAGTCTTCAATATTTTATTCCCAGACATCGCATACTTGTTTCGTGTACACCTAAAAATGACATCACACAAATGACGCAATAAGTATGTCATTTTATGACGCAATCAATCAGCTGATTCATTTTACGGATTGCGAAAAATTATGCCCCGCGACTAGATCTAAAGGTTGTAGGTTGTATTTATAATTTTAAAGCCAAAGTTTTTTCGACTCTAGAGGTTTCTTTCAAAAAATCATTCAGTGGTTGAATAATTTAAAAAGAAGTCCGTGCACGCAACAGGTATATCCCACAGTGTTGGAGACAGGCTAGTATATTCCATAAGGTGTTATACCGTCAATGTCGCGGTGAAAATGGAATAAAACTCTGTCTGCAAAACCTGGCGATGTTAATCAAAATTTAGCACTTATTTCTCTGAACAACTGGCAGCTATAAAACAGCATCCAATATGTGAGCACACATTTTTTGTTTAATATTCATTATGATGTGATTCGTTGTATTGGTGTAAAATAGAAGTATAATATAATACATTAAATTTGTTGTATTTCGCAATTTATATTTAAAACAACAACTAGCAACTAATATACATTGTACCTAACATGCCCAAATACTGAATATAAAGTGGGACTTTCAGATTGTATGACTGCAATGGATTTCCCAAAATGTGAGCAATTTAAGTCAGGTCTGCATACTTCTAAAAGCTATTCAGGTACTGTTGGCATTGCTGCCAGGATACTAAAATGATCTTTCATTTCACCGTTATAAATTTACCAATAGTCAGTATAGATTTAACAAAAACACTATATTGTCAGTTTTGTATATACATGTATAACGAAGAACTGGAAATGTTCAAGACTTCAAGTTATATGAATAAACTTTCTGTTCTGTTCTGTTCTATATTTCTGGCCAATATCAACAATAAATGATATTAAAAAATTCATGAAGATGATCATTAACCATTTTGTGAAGGTAAACAAATACATGCACCACGCACGGGACATCATAAAGTGAATTCAGGGTTTGACGTCAAATCGAGACATGAGTAACTCCATTTAAAATATGTCAAAAGTGTAATGCTATGTATCATGTGCATCAAGCCCTGTTCTTTATTGACCAAATTTCAACTTAATTATAATTGATCCAATTAATACGAACTATTTTATGAAAATCATGCAAAAAGAAAAGTAGATTAATGCGAAAAATAAACGCATTCAATTTGTTTACTGGCAAACAACATTTTTGTTTCGACAGATTATACATGCCTATTTAAACTTCAAGTGGTATTATTTACAGTACCAAAGGGCCTAAAAATAAGCAAAGTTTACATCAAGTGAATGCTTATAAATTAGCTAATTTGCTACATCATGTATTATGGCTGATAGGGATAACAACACTTTTACATGCTAGAGTTCTAATACTATGGGCCATTAATAAAACTGTACACAATCACTGGAATAAAAAAAAACAAAAAAACATATTAAGGTCTATCAGCAAACATATTCAAACTTTTATTTTTTAAGATTGGTATGAACACTGAAGAAGATATTAATAACAAGAACACAAAAATCCCCACAGAATTTTTAAAGTTTAAGCTTACCAGCACAGATTTTATAAAGTTTAAACTTACCAGCCCTATGATATCCAAAGGACATGTTTTTAGTGGCAGGTTTTCTTGCCCAGTACATGGCAAACAGGCTTATCAGGAAGCTGAACAGGTCACTGCCTAAATGAAGAACATCGGTGAACAATGCCAGGCTGTTGGAAAGAATACCACCTTGAAATAGAAAAGAAAACTTGCATTTATTGTGTTTGCATTCAGGGGTTTTTTGGTCCAATTAATAGCCGAAATTCGGCTATGTTCCCAATCCCCAAAAGTATACTTTTTTTTCCAAAATGTGGCAAAAAATTCTCAATTTCCAAAAAAAAAAAAAAACAATTATTTTTTTTTTAGAAAGAAGTGTCTATGAAATTTTATCTCAATTTTAATTCAATTACATCTTACAAAGTATTATATGATTTTGTTCTTTTAATTTGAATGATTATAAAAAGTTATATCAAATTTAGTATTTCCCTAATCAGTGGACTTTTTGTTTGGAATAAAAAAGGCTAATGAATTTATTTTCCCAATTTCATGAAAATGCCGATAAAATTCCCAATTCCAAAGCCTTGGGCTATCTTCCCAAAAAGTGGGAAAAAAACCTTGCATTAAATAATTTATTTGATCTATGCAGATTAAGCAGGTTCAAATGACAAGACAAGTTTACATTACCAATAACATGGAATTCGCATGAGGCAGAATCCTGGTTTTTAATGAATGCATTGTGCAATTATCTCCCTTTTGACAACTGCAAATTATCTGCCTTGAATCATTTGGATACAAATATTGTGGTTTATACCTAGAAGCTTATTCCATAATACATGTATACATTTGTACTCAGTGTTTTTTTTCACCATTTCGGAAATGGGTCCCTTTGGATTGAGATATCATAAATCTGGTGTTTTGACTTAATTGGGAAATAATTGTTTCTGTTGTTTTGGTCACAAATGCTTCAAAATTGAGAATAAGTGTTTTCAAAATTAAAAAGTACATTTACTACGGTTCTATTTAAAGAGCTGATAGGAACTAAATGTTCAGATCTAAAATAATTACTTTTTTGTTGAAGCCTTTAATTGGGAATGTTAAGGTCCCATTTAGGAAAAATATATACTTTTTTCCATAGGGAATGGGGCTGAATACAGGATGGGAAAAAAACACTGACACTTGAACCCTTATAACAGATTCATACACAGCTAATACAAGTTACTTTAAATTCTTTGTAAAGAAAATTAATAGTATTTATAAATTTTAATGACTTCATGAGCAAGCAAACATTTACCTATAGTTTCACCGATCATAAACAAAATACACAATATTGACACAGCGATCAGTTGATTCCTTGCTGTCTTGTCTAGCGGATTTTTTATGGTGCCATCGTGACAATGCCACCCATTGTCGGAAGACGCGTCTTCACCAACTTCCAAATTGGAAGACAATAACTGAATCCGATTCATTTCGTTTTCTGCAAAATGTTCGTCAAGTTCTGCAAGTAGATCCGAATCCGACGACACGTGAGAAGTGTGTGAATTTCTCGAATGAGTTCTTACTGTCCGACTAACAGGTGCACCACCATTTTGAGATTTTAATAAATCAGGTACGCGAGTGTTGTCACTTAAGGTTCTATTCCTGTCACTATAGTCAGAATCAGCTGCATAACCATAGTTACTCGAATTTAAATGTTCATCCGATCCCAAAAATACCAGTCGTGGTGCAACATGTTTATTTTTCGTTATAACGCTCACGGCGTCAAATTCTGAAAGCCCACCATCTTCGTCATCACATTTTACCCCACCAATTTCGAATTCACCCGTACGTAATTGTTTGTCTGAATAAATATCCGCAGCCGGTTGACCGTAAAAATTGTCATCAATTACCCCGATTAAACCATACGTGTCAATATCCGGATTTTTTTCGTTTAAGAATTGACGTTGTGGATGCACTGAACTGTACGAATTCGCCATTTTGTTATGATCACGTGACATGTAATGTGATTTTGTCTAAAATGCGGACTTATTGGGTCTGTGAATATTTTCGTTGCTGTGGGGCAATGCTTTGAGTACAAACCTTATCTGAAATTAGATCGCACATATAATGATACACGTTAAATGTTCGTGACATTTAAAGATAAAATATTCAATGTTAAAATTTGACTCGAAATTTGAGTACAACACTTTCAAACTCAAAGTTAACAGACAGAGTGTATCAAAACAGTTCAAATACACAAATCATATTACACTTGGAGACGTTTCTAGTGTGCGTTTTCAGAGTTTATTTACAGGTCCTTCCCGCTCCTTCATGGAGTCATTATGGACCGACCTGAGACAATCAAAGACGCTCTTTCATCTCTCCGCGCGCTGCGCCGCCTTTATGACCACTCCTGCCTCTAGCCCCGGACCGGTTTCCACAGTGCGTTGAGTGTACTGAGTACCGGCGCCCCAGGGTCCCTCATAAGGCCACCCCTCGATGTTCTGGGGCCGCCCAGACCCTGGTCCGCCCCGTATGTCACCTGCACTGGTAAGCTCGCTGTTACGCTGCTCCCGTCCCACTCCCGGCGAGTCTAGTGTGAAAGCCACACTATCTCTTCATCCCCTTGCATACAGATTGGTTTGGGGCCCCGACCCTCGAGTTCTGGTAGACAGCGTACACCCGTCGATTAACAGCGTGTAGCGCCGTTAAATGTCGCATCGGCCTTATATGTCGCAGGCTACGAGATTTGACGCAACCTTGACGATAAATGTCGCAATTAAGGAACGATTAATGTCGTAAATCCAACTGACGATATATGTCGCAACTTTAACAATAATTGTCGCAAAAATTTCAACTGTCGATATATGTCGCAACATAAACGATAAATGTCGCACACCTTTGTAAGTCATGTTAAAAATGAAAAGTTGAAGTAAATATGACTAAAACTTTAATGTCTGATCTAGATTACCCAACGAGGTTCTTTTGGCCGACTTCCTTTACAACGGTCAGTTTTTAGTAAGTATTTAAATAAAATTCCATTAAGTCTAATGCCCAGGGTTGCGAGAGAATTTACATATTTACCTTGCATACATAGAGTTAACTCTTACATTTTATGTAGCGTCATTTTAATATTCAGGGTTGCTCAAACGTTGGCGTTTAGTTATTTAACCACGATTTAAAGTGATTTTGGATAATTATCTTTATATCTTGAGGAAATATAGATTTTAATTATTAAATCTTCAAAGCAATTCGCATTATCTAGCTTACCAGGATCATATATTTTTTTAATTTTATAAAAGCTTGTATACAATATATTTTGCTAAAAAAAGACAATTAATCCCAATATTGTGCTATATATATACAGATATAAAGTCTATGATTTTTTGTTCGATTATTTATGCGTGAAAAAACGCATGGGTAATAATACACGTATTATAAAATCGTTACCAAATAAACTTGGTATAGAAGCGTGGCGCTTGTATGTAAGTGAAGTTATCAATGTATCCGATTGAGGTAATATACCGTTATTGAAGCATGTCCTTTAAATTGAAAAAATGTTCAACTGATTCAACCGAGTCACCATATTTGGCTAAAATACCACTATTAAATATTTAGATACAGGTCACACATCCAATGTATTTGGTCACACATTCACTTTGTCGCTTTTATTATTTTGTTTAATGTCCTGCGCCCATATTTCAGTAGCCAAAAGTTCGAATCAAGACTTTTCTCGAACAATTGACTATCAAGTTCTTGTAGAGAACACAAACAACCACCACGCTGATAGTGACGTGCCGTCTGAATTCGTCACATGCACGTGGCCATTAATATACGTTAGACTTCGTTTTTTAATTTCAACGTTTAGTGCCAATGTTTCAGTTGCCAAAATTTTCACACAAGAGTTTTCCAACCATCAACTTATACGTGCTAGTAGAACACATGACAGCCACGTGACTTTTTCGTTTGGTTATTGAAACAAAGTCACTGTACGTGATTAGTCATCCGGCAACACTTTTTTATCTAGTGTTTAATGTAAATATTGCCCATGTGTCGGAGAGATCCTGGGCTAAAGACCAGCTCAAGTCCCTGCAAAGTTGGTGAACGTGACAGACCATTAAGCCAATTTGCTTACAGCGCAATTATTTATATGGTAACGTACAGCGACCAAATTGTATAATCCTTAGTCCCAACTAAGAAATTTCCCGGTCTATGGATGAACACGTACTTGAATAGAACACAAACACCTATAAAGCTTATATAGGCACACACCATCGGAATTCGTCACGTCTACACGATCATTAATCCAATATAGCGTTTTCATTGTTTTTATTTAACGTGCAGTGACCCTTTTTTAAGAGGCCAAAAGAAGCAACCGAGAGTATACGGACTATGGCCCTTTATTTGCTTGCACACTACCACAACATTATCGTTACAACTCAAGTTCCTTACCAGCTAGTCTTTACTGATCCGAGGCAAACTCCCAACGGCTACTTGCGATAGCCACTGCCATCACAAGAAAATCTTTCCAGATCTGGCAGGATTTTTTGTTTAAGTATTTAAGTATTATTATGAAAAGTATTATTATTTAATTTTTTATTTTGAAAACAGTGTATAAGTTTAGGTTCATTACAAAGAAATACTTTAATTTTTAAAAGAAAAGTAAAAATAACAACTGGTTGGTCGTTGATACTGTAAGACGCATTTATTGTACCACGTTGCTAGAATATCATCACGTGGCTATATAACGGTTATAACGGCAAGATTTGATATACAGCTATGCTCGGAAACAGTCAAATCTCCGCGCGGAGGTTGGATCCGCGGGGCTAATATCTGCAGTTCTTACTTTCGATAAAATTAGCTTTGGTTTGATATATTCGAAAAATAAACGTTTCGCGTGAGACCATTACGTGAAGAAGATAATACACGAATACACATGATTTAAAGTTTAACGTGGTAAAAATACACAGGTAAAATAAGTAATTAAATTAAACACCATAACATATATCATATTTCATTATTTTGCAAGTTATATTAATCTACCAGTGACATTATTTTAATCAATATGATGAAATAGTATCATTTTTACCAGGCACCTTGAACGTGATCTAGATTTTGGATACCTATATATACGGTTAAGGTCGGCCTTGGGTTGAATAAATGTAAACTATATTTTCTGTAACCTCATTAGTCAGTAATTATATCTGGTTTGCGCAAAGAACTTCACTTTATGGCATGTTAATTGGTTCGGGATAGGTGGGTTTGTTACGTGGAAATGTGTAATAATATGTATCTTTCTGTTTATATCTTTGGATTTCAGGTATTTTTTAACCATTAAGACGCTGTGCCAATATAATTACGATAACATCTTTAAATGCTGATTATGTAACAAAATAACAACAAATTTACCATGTTTATTTGTAAGCTTATATAAATGATGCATGCGTGTCTGAATTAATCAGTTTTAAAGTCAGCAATACTTTAGGTCATCAAAATGTAAGTTTTTTTTTCTTGCATGTTTAATATGTGGAAAAAACAACAACATTTTTTTGTATTGCCTTTTAGCAAATATTCATAAAATCATACTAAGTTAATAAAACATTTAACAGCATTTATCACTGCTCCTGTATGTACATGTACAGCATATTAATGTATGACCTTATCATCCGATATTTTTTCCGGACTGTTAATGATTTATTTGCGATTTTAAAATAACTTGACACAAATGATTACCATATGGAGAAAACTTTTCGCACAAAAAAGCCAGTGCCTTAAGCTCCTGTGGTCAAAAGGAAACATAAAGATCAAAACGAAAGAATGGCAATTCTACCAAAGGATTTAATCCCGTGACGAGTACGAGTTCAAATTCCAAAAGGATCGGTAATCTAATAAAACAAAGTTACTGTGTACGGAGGACGATCTTTGGAACTGTTACTCACCAAATACTTTTATATTCACGAAAGTAAAAGAAATAACTATCAGAAGGCTAAGTTCACTGATAAACGGTGATGAGGTATATTTCACTAGATTGATACTCTGCAGCGAGTCAATGAATCGGCAAAATAGAATACCGCTGCTTATATGTTAAGCATTAATTGAAGAGAACGATATTGAAAAAAATAAAAAGAACATATCAGTCTTCAGTCAGTTCATCAGTATGCCAGTACAAACTACGGCATATGACAGTGCGTCTGCAAAATAGTAATACAGTTACTAAGATAATAATACACGTACTACATTCATGTAACTAACACACAATATTCAATATAATTTTATCGTAATTTGTGTTGCTGTAATAATGTTAATGTTGTATCACATCTTACAACCTTGGCCAATCTTGAAAACAGCAGTCCATTTAGCACAATGAAATCAACAACTGGCTACTTGAGCAAAGAATTATAAGACTTTATTGGGCCAATATTGACCACAACTGACCATTTCGGACAATACTAACTTAAAACTGACAATTTTTGTGGAACCTCGTCAAGTAATCTAGATCTAACCTTAAAGTTTTAGTCATTTTACTTCAACTTTTAATTTTTTCTTGACTTACAAAGGTGTGCGACATTTATCGTTAATGTTGCGACATATATCGGCAGTTGAAATTTCTGCGACATTTATCGTTAAAGTTGCGACATATGTCGTCAGTAGGATTTGCGACATTTATCGTTTTTTGCGACATTTATCGTCAACGTTGCGACAAATCTCGTAGCCTGCGACATATAACGGCGATGCGACATTTAACGGCGCTACACAGCGGTTGACTATACCGCTGTATCTTCCAGAAGACAGCGAATCCTAGCAGTGAAGAAAACGTCCGGCTCGAGGGTGTCGGACTCAACTGGATTAGCAGAGCCGCCCGCAGAAGTTCCCTTCTATAAGGAAATATGTACAGGTGAGA
Source organism: Dreissena polymorpha (assembly GCF_020536995.1). NCBI lineage: Eukaryota > Metazoa > Mollusca > Bivalvia > Myida > Dreissenidae > Dreissena > Dreissena polymorpha. The sequence goes on from NC_068369.1 coordinate 30,807,050, forward strand.
AAATCTTTTGCGGGTGACTCTCGCCTCGGGCGCGACGCGCACGCTCCAGCTGCTTACCGAGGAAGACTTTTCTAACACATCACTTAATCATATCAATATAGCTCCCCTATTTTTGAAAGGCTTGTGTTGAAATTTGGACCAAGAATAATTCAACGCATATCTGATAATTCCTGAAAATTTAATTGAAATTGGAAAACAACAAAATATAAAACTTAACAAATTAAAAACGTCACTTCAAAAGTCAATTCGCAAACTCGTACAACGTTAAATAATTACAATGTGAAAAGTAAAACGCAAAAACTTAAACGTCTCAATAACCGACCGGCTTGCAAGATGCTGATTGAGCCGTTGCGCTTCTGAATACAGTATTCATACGAGCCATTTTTTTTTCTTTAATTAATGTTTTGTTTGTCTTGTGTAAAAACTTACCTAGAATTATGAAATTGAAATTAAATTGAAATAACATGTATATCGCCTTTTACTACACTTGGTGATTTGTGTAACGCAACACTTTTGAAACTTACATATCTCCGTAATAAGTAAATATTTTTATTTAAAATTGCACGTGTGATCATTTGACTACAATATGTGCGAGCTAACGATAAAATCATTTATCCGTGACGATCGGACGCTTTAGAAAGTGGGGAAGGTAGCCTGTACAATGCAAAGTGCGCGATTGCGCTCCTGAATATTCATACGAGGTAGATTGTTTTGTAAATTAGTTATATATTTTCCTTGTGTAAGAACCCACCTAAAATAATTAAATTGAAATAAAACTAGAATTAAGTCGCGTTTCAACATTTCCACGTGCATAAATATGGAACCACACCTACCCCACGTGCTAAAGCGTCCAATCGTCACGGATGAATGATTTTATCGTGAGCTTGCATAGAATGTAGCCAAATGATCGTATGTAAAATTTTAAATTAATATCTTTACTCATATCTGAAAAATTTAAAGTTTGAAAAGTGATGCGCTAGAAAAGTCCCCAAGTGTAGAGTCGCTGATTAATCTACAACATTAAAAAAATGCACTCTTCATCCTTGCACAAAAATAATCTTTCTCCACCATAATTTATCTCACGACAACTCACTGCACCCCAACCCAGACACAACGCATTTCATGAACCCATTTATGCCTAGTGGACTCTCCCATCCTTCCAAATTGAATCAATTTATTTCCAAAATCAGGGATGTCTAGTATATATATATATATACTTATTTCTAGATTTAGAATATTTCTTACATAAATTCCTTAAAGCAAACAGCGCAGACCCCGATGAGACGCCGCATGATGGGTCTACGCTGTTTACCAAGGCTTTTTTTGTAGACGCTAGGCATAAATGGGTTAAGCACATCATATTTCATCGCATCTCATCCCCCATATCACACATCACCCATCCACACTTCATCTCAAACCAAGACACTACTTCTGAACACACGTCACCTCAGTACATCCTACCTCACCTTATCCCACAACGGTATCTCACCCACAAAATCTCTTCCCGCTAAACACCATCTCACTCAAACACACGCAGTTAATCTCACAACACAACGCTTTATTTCTGCCCACCACATATCATCTCCACCACCAAACCTCGTCTCTCACAATCACATCTCAACTCACACAACCACATCAGATCTCATAAAATCTTACATCATCTTACACAACAGCATCTCATCTTAATCAATCACACTTCTTCTCATCTTGCCAAACACAATCTCACGCAACGACATTTCATCCATCACACAAACTCATCATCACACAATACCACACCTCATCTGATTTCAACGCAGCTCACCATACATACTTTATCTATGGCGTACATCAAAACACTAAATTGTTTCACGTTTTAGACTCAACATGTGAGTTTAGTGGACAGGCGGTGTTTCCTCCGGGTACTCCGCCCCCCCCCCCCCCCCCCACACACACACACAACGCGAGACCACACCAACATTAAAAAATCTTTCCGTAACAACGAAATAGATGGAGATTGCAGCTATAATTCAAAATTCGTCCCGACTTTCTTGAGCCTGGTAAGTGTATTAGGTAAGAGTGCTGTGGCATACGCCCTGTACATGTAGTCTCTCGCTCGAAAAGTACTTCATAAACTTGAAAATACATACACTCACGATTTTGAAGGTGACTTTTCACAGATTTTGGCAGATATTGAAGTTTGTAATTAAATACTTTATATTGATACATGTGAACATTGGATCCCAAAAGCTCCAGTAATACACAAACAATAACATTAATGAAGAAAAAAAGTAACCCTCAACTGGGCTCGAACCACTGACCCCTTGAGTAAAAGTCTTACACTTAGACAACTCGGCCATCCGTGCTTATACAATAAAGAATGTATTTTATGCTTTATATAAGCAATCCTCGTAGTGTCACATAATATAACGACAACAACAAAACAACTTTCCAAATTATTCAATCGTTTCGCGTTGCAATCCTTAATAATTCTCAGGTTTTTAAATCGTCAAAAGATGCATATAATTGATATTATAGAGAATTGTAAATGTTCAGTATTACTGTTTCCTCACAAACATCATAACTACAACGAAAATTTGCGAACTGAAACATTTTTTTTCGTTTTGTCAATTTACTAAAATGTGAAAAGCCCCCTTTAAGGAAGACTAGGTAAGCACGCAATTGCATATCTTAGATAATCGTCTTCATCGTCCTCCTCCTTCTCCTTAAAATAATAATAAAAACAATAATAATAATCGATGATGATCATCATCATCATCATCATCATCATATCATCATCATCATCATCATCATCATCATCAGCAATGCATCACATCATTCATCATCATCAATACACAATCATCATCAGTCATCATCATCAATCATCATCATCATCATCATCAATCATCATCATCATCATCAGCCATCATCATCATCATCATCATTATCATCAACATCATCATCATTATCATCACATATCATCATCAGCATCATCATCATCATCATATCATTCATCATATCATCAGCATCATCAGCAGCATCAGCATCATCATCATCATCATCACATCATCATCATCATCATCATCAGATCATCATCACACCACCATCATCATCATCATCATCAGCAGCAGCATCATCATCATCATCAGCATCAGCATCATCATCATCATCATCATCATCATCATCATCATCATCATCATCATCAGCATCATCATCATCATCATCATCATCATCATCATCATCATCATCATCATCATCATCATCATCATCATCATCATCATCATCATCATCATCATCATCAGCATCATCATCATCATCATCATCATCATCATCATCATCATCATCATCATCATCATCATCATCATCATCATCATCATCATCATCATCATCATCATCATCATCATCATCATCATCATCATCATCATCATCATCATCATCATCATCATCATCATCAATATTTTCATCATCATCAATATCATCATCATCATCATCATCATCATCATCATCATCATCATCATCATCATCATCATCATCATCATCATCATCATCATCATCATCATCATCATCATCATCATCATCATCATCATCATCATCATCATCATCATCAACATCATCATCATAATAATCATCATCATCTCCACCATCTTTATCGTTGTATTCGTAGTCTTCCTTCTCATCATTGTCATCGATATCATCTAGATTCTCACACAGTTACATTTGATGATTTCATTATAATGAGCAGCTGAAAACATGATTTATTATTATTTATGATACCATAATAACTCTAAGTTTTCGGACACTAAAAAATAATAAAACAAGTTTTTATACGAAAATTAAATAACGAAAAATAGTCCCAAAACGTACTCTCCGAAAATACAAAATGAAAAGTAAACCCAAATAAGTTTAATTAAAAAAGGGTATAATGTGTGTAGAGGAGTGCACTATCTTACGCTACTTCTTAGACTAATTGAGGCAGATTTGCTTTCCTTATAAAACCTGAAGGTTTATCAGTTGTAAATAACTATTTTAACGTATAAAACATATTAATGGATCAATTGGACAAATGCGTCTTAGTATAACACACAGCATTCATGAAACAGGAATGTATGGGTATAAATTGTAATTCACATACATAATTAATATTAACGTGCACTTTTCATAAAAACTCTAATGCCGACTACCTATCTGGAACAATAGACAGTCTTGACGGAAACGACTTTCTCTGCCACACATCAAATTAGCCAATTATTACAAGTTAACACATTTTGTTTACGAAAATTATATTTGGCTACATAATTGTCTGTATAAAACACCATAAAATATCGAACACTATAATATTTTGGACACATCGATGCTCATTTCGATAAATAAATAGAAGCCCTGCAAGGACTTGTTTACATATGGCCGAAATAACATTTTGACATCTTTTTGTCACATATTTAATATGTTAAAGAAAACTATACATCAGAGAGCGAAATGACAATAATGTCTGATTATGAAAACACAGTCTAGTTTATGAAAAGTGATCGTTGTAATAGATTCAATTATAAAGCGTTATACACCCGAGACGATTGAATACTTTAGAATAGATAGTTTCTGTTAATTCTTTTCAGTTTTGTAGAATAGCTAGTTTCTGTTAAAAGCCTTCTAATTGTGTAACACTACGTAGACCACTTATATAAAATATGAAAAACAGACTTCTTATAACAGTCAGAAAGGCATAGTGGTCATAGCTTAAGCGTTTTAATCCATGGAAATGACACTGGTTTTAGCCATGACAAGGTCAAATTTTCTTCTTATTTCTCATTTTAAAATATCTTTATATTATTATAATTAATCTCTTGAGTTACGATTTTAGATTCAAATAATTTAAGTCAATTTATGTCACACTTAAAAACGTCCCAAAATTTGAATAAGTGACTTAAGGGACTTATTAATACGAAAAAATGAATCACCGCCGTCGATAAAAAAGAAAACAACGACAACAGAAACAAACAGATATCCATGTTATTTTGAAAATAGGTTAACGCAGCTTATTGCAAATTTAACGACTTAATATTTCAGAATATAAAAATGAAACAAAGGCAGTCTAATCAAGAACAGAACTGTTATCCGTGACGATCGGACGCTATAGACTGTTCTGTTCTGTTCTAATCAAGGCTTACATAATCAGTCATACAATGTATTAGTTAAGATTTGAGTTGTAAACCTAATAAGTTGTAGCTAAATAGTTAATTAATCATCAGAATATTTCAGTCATGACTAATGTCATTATTGATGGCTAGATTCGCTTTGTTCTCCCACCCTCACGGTCACTGGCATTTCGGAGCCATTATGTGATGAAAAACTCCGTTTCACTGTTCGTTGTTTTCGGAAAGACTCGCTCGATGGCTTCTAAAATAGTAAGTTTTTATTTATGACCAATTTAATTTGCCTAAATATCTTAATATTTGTCATATATCAAAATAAGATGTTACTTTCTATTTCAAAGACATGCATTATTGCGAACTTTTCAAATTTACAGTGCTATTTAGTGTTGATGTACGCTTTTAAAACCTCAAATATCATGGCAGTTTCATGTAGTCACCAGAATAACACGTAATAATAATAATAATGTTATTGACTGCATAAAGTATTGCAATATGGCTGACGAGTACGTTATGCTGTATTAAAGTGTCTTACTTAGAATAGCCAAACACAGCTTCAGCGATTGAAATGACATCTTTCCGCGCCATGTCAAGTTTAAAATCTAGCCAACTGGTTTTTAAAAGGATCCCCGTAAGTAGACGAGTCGTCTTGAGTTTTACAGATGACCCCAAACATATAAGACGCGTCGTCTTGAGTTTTACAGATGACCCCCAACATATAAGACGCGTCGTCTTGAGTTTTACAGATGACCCCCAACATATAAGACGCGTCGTCTTGAGTTTTACAGATGACCCCCAACATATAAGACGCATCGTATTGAGTTTTACAGATGACCCCCCACATTGGCTAATTGTCCACCTGCGAGGGAAAATATGCAAACGCTCTTAAACACACCCAGTTTAAAGGTAACGTTTAGTTAAGTTAGAGATAGTCGAATGAGAAGATATTACAACATTATTCTAAAAGAATTCCAAGAGTCTTACAATAACTAACAACTTCAAGATGTAGCTTTATCACGATGCTGGAGCGTAACTTCTTGCACATCATCCACATCGTCCACAGTTCTTCCGTCAAGAAGTTCATGGCCTCCAGCATGTCCGTGCATTCTTAAACAACAATGTAGCAAACATGGCCTTCATTAATCTCTAGCTCGCGTTCAATGTCCTCTAAGGAGCGTAGGGTAGACTAATCCCTCCTTAAAATGGTTAAGAATATAAATGTATTGCATAAACCTTACTTTTTCAATAAGGAATATCTAAAATTGATTAATGTTTAAGAAATGAACACATTAAATGTATGTGTACTTAAAACATCAATAATCCTCAATGTAATCATCCTAAGGGATAAACGGGTAAACATAAAATCAGTCCTGTCATCGTACAATAAAAGAAATTATTTCTTACAACTTATGAATGCATTTTTTCACAGAAGTTTACACGACAATGCAAAAATGTATCGTTTTGGCATACACGTGTAGTTGAAAATTGCAGTTGCTTAATCGAATGCGAAAAAACAAAAACATATGGCTCGGTAATAGCAATTGAAATAAATCTACCTTAAATTTGTCATAATTGAACACCGGTGCTCTTAAAAATCTGAAAAGTTATCAATATTAACTTGAGGGGAAGCTTTCACAAATAGACTTAATCTAACTTTCTACACCAACGTGGTAATACCAACCAACAACAATATTTAAGACGTCATGATTGAGTGGTGTTTTAAGAAATGTCATTGCATCTTTTGGTAAGTATGTATGATACTGACGCTAAATGGTTGAAACCCACGTGATTAAGAAGTCGGCTATATCAATGTTACTTTCAGTAGAATCTAAATCAAGATTGTCACAGAGTTGATATTATTGATTATATTAAATAAAATAAAATTATTTTCAATAAAATATACTAGCAATACTATTTGAATCGACCAGCATTACTTCGTGTGTTATGGCGGCAGTTGAACTGAGCATCGGTTGAAATCTACACTAGCATCCGGTTTTAACTGTTTTAAAAATTTATGCAAATCAGTGTAAATTTCTATTAAAATAGTTATTTTATAAATGGATAGAAGTGAAAAATGACAAAGAGAAAAGCGAATTTAAACCATATGAAATAATATAAGTATTTTACGTACCATCAGCGCGTGGTTTCAAATGGCGACCGAGATTTAATATGGCCTTGGCTCGGAACTATTAAAATCTCTCCGCAGATGTTAACAAGTCAGGAGTTTTTTTTAGATTATATAAACGTAATGAACCAGACAATACCAATGTTACACATGGTAAATATTTGCATAATCCCATCATTAGTGGTCAAACCATTGTACTTACCAGACGGATTACTTTTTAACCCTATTTATTTTTATGCTCATTACTTGTTAAACTCAACACCACGTGTAATGACGAGCAATACCTGATGTTTTAAAAAGCACAGCATTATTAAAGGCTCTTTTACACGCCCTCTTTACGGAACGCCCGATCCGTGCTTAGGATATTCCACAGTGCGGCGATATAGTCCACGCACACTCTCTTGTCATTATATAAAATCGTTTAGCTAACTACATAGCTGAGCTGAGTCGAGTTTCTTTGCAGGACTGTATTAATCATAGTCTGAACAGGGTCCTTTCCCTGCGGCACAGCAAGTGCATACACATATGCGTACTGATAGTCAGATAAACACAATACACAATGTCCCATATTTTGCAGGAGCATGGCAAAATAGTGTCATAAACTGCGCCTAAAATAAAAACAATTTTGTCATTTGCCTAAAATGGAGACTATCGCATGGAAATGTTTTTGTTGTCTAACTATTCGTATACATAATAATAAAACAATGAATGAAATACGTTTGTTATTTTGGTAGCGGTAAATAAACCACACACCATTAAAGTACGGTTTCCAAATTCTTTTGTTGTTTATTTGAATGGTAACGCGATCGTGATAACAATGTTCCCTTTTGTTTTAAGGATAATTAGTATTAACTAATAAAACAACATATGTAAGCTTTTACGTGATTCAAATGTAGACAAAGTGGTCTTTTTAAACTAATATTAATATTGTTTAACATTACATTTCAACCATTATTCAAAAAGTACTAACAGTGCAGCATCCTGTATCTACATTTGAAAGAATCCGTTTACAAAACTGCGGTATTTTGACCGAAAAGAGTAAGAAACATTCTCGAGCAATACGAATATATGTTCCTGAATTGTTTAGAAGATAAACTATTAAAGTATGACAAAGGATAACATGCACAGCTTAGACATGGCTAAATATCAAGCAAAACAATGATCAACCTTCGAACGGTCAATATATTGCTTTACGTTATTCTCAGGTACAATTATAAGGCATTGTAATTCTTTCCATCGATTGTTTATAAGTGCACATTTTGCAGATAACATGGACTGAATGTACATCTATTAACAGTCACTTATTCATCTTATCCGCTATATTCACCATCATTCACTTATTTTATTTTCAAGTTGGAATATCATTATAATATATGAAATGCAATTTTGTAATAACAGTACTGTTACGGTAGCATCATTCGTATAAACATTTTCGAAATTACATCTTCATATGTCTGGTAAAAACAGGGCTGCGAATAAATATAATAAACTGCTGTTCTCGAATAAAGTTACCTCCCAGCAAATGTATTCATATTTAGCGGAAAACCGATTGCGACTGAAAACGAATGTTGCAATTTTATCTATCTTTATGGCTTGACACAGTTTAAAGTGGGAAGGCACTATAACAACTAATTTTAAAACCCCAATTTTCCTTCTTTACGCGACCAATTATTAGGTTATTGCGATTCCAACTTAAAATCCGAGGACCGTTTGGTTCAATCGACAGTAAACTGTGATGCCGACGGTCGCAAGACGGGCACTTAATGAAGATAAGTATCTTTAACAGTACGCAAATCACTTATGTGTACTTATATATTTTTTTACTGGTAACTGGTTATAGCACAATAAGGATTTTAAGAACACGCGTAATATCCCATGTTAATACAAGAAACATAAGAAGCGGAATTACAAAAATAATGTAATTTCTGAAATCCCTTGATGTTTTTGGTAACAGCTTGATGATGACATTGTATGAATGAATCGAACCGCCGCTAAAATATAAATAGCGATATTCCACAGTTTTTTGTCCAAAGTTCGCTTTTGACGAAAAGAGCCGAGTGGTATTCAAGGTAACGCGATTATCTTGCTTCAATTAAACTAGTTTAATGCTTCTTGTGTTTTTGTCTTCACCTTACAGTACAATTATTTAAAATGTATTTTTTTTAAGTTCGTTCGTAATACTATTGGTAGTCTGTTGCATATATAACATGATGTAATTTATGTATTCCATATATTGCTCGCTTGATTTTCTTTGATGTATGTAATTCATGAGTATGCAAGTAAACTTACTATTTTTTACTTTTTTTTATTAAAATAGTTTTATATGCACATCATTACAAAGATTAGTAAAACACATAGCTTGAACAGTAAGTTTTGGTCTGTTAATTTATATTTGGCATATGAAAATATCAAGTTATTATGTTTTTATCACATGATATTTTCCGATGTCACAATAAGATATATAATAACAGTATTTAAACACATTTTCAAACAATTTTTAAGCTCCACAAAACCTGCTTAAAACCCTTGCGCTTTTCTTTTACCTTTTCAATGCGGCGACTGCAGTTTTGTTCCTATTTGTGCGTTTGAAATGATTATGATTGTATTGTTTAGTGCATTTGTTTTCTGTCTCACTGTTTGGTAATTGGTTCCTTGCAATAAATAAACGACCGCAATGTATAATAAGGATTGTTTCTCCTGCTAGTGAAGCTGAAGGTTTACTTGATGTGTATTTATTCCTTTGCATAAATATTGCTAACATGATGTTTAAATTTGCAGTTTTTCATGCAAGTAATAATAGGTCAATGGCCAGTTGTTTGGCATTTTAATGCGTAGGTATTTAAAAATCAGAGCAACTACTACACGCTTAAATTTCTTATTAAATTAACTACAAGCTGTTGTGACGGAAAAACTGCGATAAATTAACAATTGTTTTTGTTTCAGATGACGCCGATACATATCTTTTTCGTATTAGCGAGCCTTTGCGTTCTGGCTTCGGCTACCAGTAAGTAAAATGCGTAACTTATATTTGCTTAAGTTAACTTTGAGATGGAACGGCATTGAAAATGTCACTGTTGAATGTCGGGAAAGTGCGTATAATGTGTATAACGCAGATGACGTTGATAATTACGACATGGCTTATAACGAGATATGAGAGCATATTTGTGGAAAGCGTTTACGAAATATAAAGATTTAATGTATCATAATTATCGCATTGGTCTTAAACGATTGAAATTGTTCTTAAAGCTTGTTCATAAAGTTGGAATCAGACAATCACGAAGAAACACATAAAAAGGACGATTGTACTGTTGCGATGCAACAAAGGAACAGTCTACTTATTGACCTTGAGTTACCGAGTAGGTCATCGATAAATGAAGTTTAGTGTTCTGAAAAGTAATCGTGTTTCTATTTATATCAAGCATTTAAAAACACGTGTGTTCATATGAAGAAATTTGTAATTCATAAATGGTCAACTAAAACAAGATTTACGAGTTTGTCCCACTATGTAAATGGTATAAAAACTGTGAATCGACATCAACACTTAAGTGGCTATAAAAAACTTGTCCAATTAAGTTGATTGATTCGGGATGAATATAAACGATGTATAAGTCGTTGTGTTCTGTTGTGTAGATGGATAAGTTGGCTGATATATTTCTTTTGAGCAAAAATGCTAATGGATTGGCAACATGCAATTAAAAACCCATATGCCTTTAACCCATTTTTTTACTAATGATGCAGCTGACGTTACACTTTGTGCATCTGTGTGTTAAATTACAGACCGACCATGCACCTACAAAGGACAAAACTATCGGCACGGTCAAACTTTCATAGACGTTTATAGCGAGTGCAAATGTAACGATGGACAAGTCACATGTTCTCAACGCGTATATGGAAGTAAGTTACTTTTTACATTTTAAATGCAAACGATGTTAAGTCGTTTTTATGTTATGTTTATATTTGCTTCTGTTACATTGTTCTACATCGACAATGCAGTAAAACCCTAACGTGTAGTGGAGATGGGTATGTTGGCTTATATATTTCTTTTGTGCAACAATGCTAATAGATTAACATCGTGCCATTAAAAAAACAGATGCTTTTACCCATGTTTTCACTAATGATGCAGCTGACGTTACATTTTGTGCATATGTGTGTTAAATTACAGAGAAACAATGCACCTACAAAGAAAAAACCTATCAGGACGGTCAAACTTTCATAGACGTTTATAGCGAGTGCACATGCAACGATGGAACAGTCACATGTTCTCAACGCGTATATGCCAGTAAGTTACTTTTTACATTTTAAATGCAAACGATATTATCAGTCTTTTTTATGTTATCTTTATACTTGCTTCTGTTACATTTTCAACATCGACAATCCAGTAAAACCCAAACATAAACGTTGTTTACACTGTATGCTTCAACATCGGAGGTACATATGCACGTTTTACATTCTGATTCTCTGTTTTGCATCCAACCATTGATCATATTAATAGTATTTACAATCAACTGTTTTATATTGTATTCCTATTTAAATTGACTTGTGATGCCATAAGCTGATTCATTTGTATTTGCACATCTGTGCTAAGTGAAAGGTTTGGAACTCCTTAAAATGTGTATTAATCCCACAGTGTTTTTCATTAGCCGTGCCAATCCGATGCCCACTGCAGTATTCACATTACGTGTTTTTGTATTTTTACCGTGTTGTAACTTGTATGGATGAGCTATTGATTGGTAGTTCCGTGATGATGTAAGATTTGCAGATCCAGTAAAACTCAGATTCTTTGATTTATCAAACTTTTATATTTGGTGAACCAAGTGTTATTATTCTTTGTTCTGTCGTGTACTTGATGGTGTAGTCTAATGTATTTGTTTTGTGTTGCAATGTTCAGAGATAGAAAACGTACAATACATAACGAGCCACATGATACTAGAATCTTTCTTTTCTGCAGATGCTAATAAGGTTTCACTCTTTCCAATGTTACCGGCTGAAGATCTACATTATATCAGTCATTTATTATATTTACTTTTGCTTCTGTACGATAATGTCTACATGTGCAATCCGATTCCCAGCATAATAGTAACTGAATAAAATGCGTTTAAGTTTAATAGAAATTTTTTTACTTTTCTGGCAATCTCTATAAAAGTTGGTTAAGTTAATTCGAAAAATGCTAAATACACAGGATTTGCAAATGTATCTCGATCGATTTGTTCTGTGTGGAAATAAGTTTTTTTTAGAATAATTCATACACAGTTTTTTTAAATCGATATAAGTTGTTTGTTGTAGTAAAATGTATTCCTCTGTACTGTATTTTCATATACGTATACGTATTTGCAATTTGCTTATTTTTACTTTGGATATTTCATTATTTGGTGTAATCATTTCTATTTTAAGTTTTTTTCAGAAGGTAAATGGATATAGTTTGTATTTAAATTTAATATTATTATACCATTAAAGAGATGCTTTTGATATATCATAGAATAAACCTACACAAAAAATTTACTTAAATTGGTTTTAAGAATAATTTTTACGTCCTTTATCTGATATTGCACGACAATTTTGAGACTATTTAACTCCATGGTGCAATGTGTTCTGAAAAGTTTGATAGAAAACGAGAGGTTGTGGATGAGCGTATATCCCAGTAAGTTACTTTTTACAGTTTTAATGCAAACGATGCAACATTCGTATTTATGTTATGTTCATATTTGCTTCTTTTACATTGTTCTACATCGACAATCCAGTATAAGCCTATCGTGTAGTGTAGATGGGTATGTTGGCTTATATATTTCTTTTGTGCAATAATGCTAATAGATTAACATCTTGCCATCGAAAAAACAGATGCTTTTACCCATCTTTTTAATAATGATGCAGCTGACGTTACATTTTGTGCATATGTGTGTTAAATTACAGAGAAACAATGCACCTACAAAGGAAATACCTATCAGGACGGTCAAACTTTCATAGACGTTTATAGCGAGTGCACATGCAACGATGGAACAGTCAAATGTTCACAACGCGTATATGCCAGTAAGTTACTTTTTACATTTTAAATGCAAACGATATATCAGTCTTTTTTATGTTATCATTATACTTGCTTCTGTTACATTTTTCAACATCGACAATCCAGTAAAAACGTTACATAAACGTTGTTTACTCTGTATGCTTCAACATCGGAGGTACATATGCACGTTTTACATTCTGCTTCTCTGTTTTGCATCCAACCATTGAACATATGAATAGTATTTACAATCAACTGTATTATATTTTATACCTATTTAAATTGACTTGTGATGCCATAAGCTGATTCATTTGTATATGCACATCTGTGCTAAGTGAAAGGTTTGGAACTCCTTAAAATGTGTATTAATCCCACAGTGTTTTTCATTAGCCGTGCCAATCCGATGCCCACTGCAGTATTCACATTACGTGTTTTTGTATTTTTACCACGTTGTCACTTGTATGAATGAGCTATTGATTGGTAGCTCCGTGATGATGTAAGATTTGCAGATCCAGTAAAACTCAGATTCTTTGATTTATCAAACGTTTTATATTTGGTGTACCGAGTGTTATTATTCTTTGTTCTGTTGTGTACTTGATGGTGTTGTCTAATGTATTTGTTTTGTGTTGCGATGTTCAGAGATAGAAAACGTACAATACATAACGAGCCACATGATACTAGAATCTTTCTTTTCTGCAGGTGCTAATAAGGTGTCACTCTGTCCAATGCTACCGGCTGAAGATCTACATTATATCAGTCATTTATTATATTTAATTTTGCTTTTGTACCATTATGTCTACATTTGCAATCTGGTTCCCAGGATAATTGTTACTGAATAAAAATGCGTTTAAGTTAAATAGAAAAGTGTGTACTTTTCTGGCAATCTCTATAAAAGTTGGTTAAGTTAATTAAAAAATGCTTAATACACAGGATTTGCAAATGTATCTCGATCGATTTGTTCCGTGTGAAAATAAGGTTTTTGAGAATAATACATACACAGTTTTTTAAATCGATATGAGTTGTTTGTTGTAGTGAAATGTATTCATCTGTACCGTATTTTCATATACGTATACGAATTTGCAATTTGCTTATTTTTACTTTGGGTGCTTCATCATTTGGTGTAATAATTTCTATTTTAAGTTTTTTCAGAAGGTAAATTACCATATTTGTGTAGAAATATCATACAAAAGATATAATTTGTATTTAAATTTAATATTATTATACCATTAAAGAGATGCTTTTGATATATCCTAGAATAAACTTACACAACACATTTACTTACATTGGCTTTCAGAAGAATTTTTACGGCCTTTATCTGATATTGCACGACAATTATGAGACTATTTAACTACATGATGCAATGTTTTCTGAAGAGTTTAATAGAAAACGAGAGGTTTTGGATTATTATTAATGTTTTTATTCATCACGCATAAAAACACGTGACAATTGTGTTGCTCCGATGTGTTTTCAACCGTTAGGTGAATTAAATGGTAATTAAATTGAAATGTATTTTCCAATATTCCGTTAACATTAAAAAAAATAATTTTTCTGTTTTGTCTATTGCATACATTTGCCATTGATGTGAATAGTTACGGGATGGTTGTGAAATGTGGAGCTCCAGTTTAAACTTAATATGCTCTGTTTTCCCCGTTCCAATCGGTAGATCGCAGCGTTTGATTGGTCTGTTTTGTACTTGTGGGTTTTCTCTGTTTATTTGCTTTTTCACAATGTTCAGAGATCGACTACTGTTGTTAATTAGAGAGCACATGCTATTACCATGTTTCCTTTACTGCAGATGAAGCTGAAGTTTCACTATGTGCATAGTTGTGTTAAATTACAGAGAAGACATGCACCTACGAAGGAAACACCTACCAGGACAGTCAAACTTTCAAAGATGATTGTAATGATTGCAAATGTAACGATGGAAAGGTCACGTGTTCTAACCGCAAATGTCCAAGTAAGTTCATTACTACAGGTTGACTTTATACAATCTATTAATCGTTTGTTATATCATATTCATGTGAACTTCTATCTTAAGTTTCATCACCGGTAACACAGTTCCAATGATTAATGTTTCTTCGTAACAGCTCGTTTTTTTATGTTCAGGGAATCTCTATTAAAACTAATACTTACATTTATAAATACATCAAAGGATTTTGTCAGGTGAATTTTTTATGTATTTTCATTTTAGCATACATATTTGTTATTTGCTTTTTACCCTGGATACTACAACATCTGATGAACTTATGTCTATTTAAAATTCTGTTCAGAAAGTGACTCACCATATTGTTTAAAGACTTATTACATGAATATAATTTGCATTTACATTTTTATTTCATTACACTTTTACGGAGTTGTTTTTTCATTTATCTAAGATTTAAGTGGTGTCTAGTAAAGAGGTCAACTAATTTTACCACATCTTTAATTACAATCTTTAATGTTGTTTTGAACATACACACTAATTATTGATGGGTCTCTCTATTTCAGCGTATTAGTGGCAGAGTCGAACAAGTAACCAAAGCGCAACACATGACCTTTGAAATTTGAAAAATAAACGTAAGCACACTAATATGAGTTGTGATTTATTGTTTCTTATATTGATGCAGGTGTTGTGCTTTTGCGTCTTTATGTCGTTTTGGCAACCAGTCAAACACTCTAGTTGAGCATCTCCTGTCTGAAACTACTATAATATTTGCTTACTAGATCTGATGAATTTAAATTAAAGGTAACATTCGTATGACATTTTGCGGAGCCAATGAAATTGTTCCCTTGAAATTGTTCTGGTAAAGAATCACAAAATGCTATGAATTAAATTAACGTGAGCACTGACTGTTTGATTTCCAAAAATAACTATATATCGATTTATACAGCCAATATTTACTGTACATGATTAACTCCCGATGATATATTGGAGAACTATTACTTTATCAAGTACACTTCCCAACACATGGATTTGAAAAGAGCAATTTCATGGGACCCATCATGACTGCTTCTTGTAGGTCTTCGGAAGGTAATTTGAACGTGACCTGTTGAACGATGTTTTAAGATTTAAATAATGTTCACATTTTATTTTTATAAGATTGTCACCACCCCTATTCATGGTAAAATTAATCGAACAATATTCACGTTCTTAAATTACCATGTGTGAAATGGTTTGACCTTTGAACTTTTTATTCATAATGGTGGCCACATGTATTGTATAGTGTATTGTCATAATATTATAATTATTTTATTCGTGACTAATTGGTAAATTGCTAGAGTGTTCACCAAGAGTATACAAATGCACACTTCTTTTAAAACCAGTTCTTTTAAATATTATATTTAGTGAATAGGCCTGTGACTGAGAAAATATGAGCAGGCATCAAAAGAAGGTATTTCACCTGTTTTCACACATGTTTGCCACGTCAACATCGGTTACAGTCCATGCGGTTTGAAAAACCTCTTTTATTATCAACTGCAACTAAGAAAGAATTAGCGTGACATCGTCTCACAAGAACGATTCGAAAACACAAATGTCTCATTTTTGCGATTCAATATTTTCAACCTCAGTATTGTACTGATCGTTAAATTATAATAATTAAACGAATGCTTTGCGCCCGGCTCTGCAGCTTTATTGTGTTTTACAATCAATGTTCCTCAATATTATCAATTCATAGTCCCTTCAGAGCAGCAGGCAATACTATGTACTTAAAATTTGGAACTGTTATTCTATGATATCCAGTGATTTATAGGGAAATGTCAGTAATTTACAAATTGCGATTCCATTTTTTGAACGATGACAAGAATCAGCATAATGAATTAATTTTCACATTTTTTTATTGTAACATTGTTATCTGGTTCCCGAATAAATAAATAAAACAAATGCACACCGGCTTTTAAAATTTAAAAATGTAGCAAGAGATGTCTTTTAAAGAGAAAATGTGCTTGACATTAACTTGTCGTAAACATAAGAACACAGATAATTGGAAACGCGTCTTTTCGGACCCCAACTTTGCGTATCCCTTATTCTCATCGTACCGGCCCTCGTCATCATATCGTTAGTTTAACGACTGCACTTGAAAACACCCTCAAGAAGTGCTGGACAGTTAATGGTGTTGAATTTTAAGAAGTTCTAATGTATATGCTGTTCGATTTCGACGGTTGACATTGGGAATTAATTAATCTTTACCTAATTGACATTGGGAAATAAGTAATGTTACGCTCAGACTGATGCTATGATTATTTAAATTACATCACTCATTATTGCGTGTGTTTTATGGCTTATTAAATCGTTTAACAAAATGCTCATAAGGGAAAGAATTACACATTTTTAAAGAACAGCCTGCACATAAGTATTTTATGTACATTCACAAACAATGTAACAAAATAAATAAAGAAATAATATGAATGTTTAATTGCGTCTAAAATGTATTTTAAATAAATGATTAGCTATATACATATTCCCCGATGTCGCCCATAACGCTGACTTGATCAATTCCGTCAAAAAGCATATTAACGCAGATCGATCGATTGCAAATCTCCTATTTTCATACGGCGAAAGACGATCTCAACTGTTACACACGCGCCTATGAACAAAGTGTAGTGCTTTAAATGAACATCTTTTCAGACGCAATATTATTACATTCCCGTTATGTCAATGCGGACGTCACGAAACGACGCCACATTATTTCCTCGAATGCACTCAGTATGCACATATTTGCGACGAACCTCTTACCTCAATATCCGTATATTCTGTCCCCTGCATTGAAACTATTCTATATGGAGACATCACTCGTGACTTCTTAACAAATACGAAAACAGCTGTCGATTTGATTCGTAATATGCTAGAGAACGACTCTCAACCTTCTTTCCCTCTTCTGCCATAATCATGTATTTCAAAGCTTCTTATATTCTGTCCCACAAACTCTGCCAGTTTCTTTCCTTCGACCTTCAAATGTTAACCTATAACACGTTTGTTTTCCTTTTAACAAATAAAACTCTTTACTCAGAGTTTCTCTGTCTTTTGTTGCATGCTAATATTATTGTGTTATCATAAAAAAACAACTATGTTTGTCTAACAACATGTAATTGTTTTTGTATAGGAAGAAGAACTATATAAGACATTGTCTTTCGTTCCCATCCTATTCAAACATGTTAACTGTATAAATGTTTTATGTTATTCGATGTATAACAATATGTATTGTTTGAAATAAATATGATTAACTATATACATATTAAAGCTGCAACTGCTCAGAGGATGTAATATATAACTTAGTCACAAAGATTTATCAATAAACTGCTTATAGATACATTTTTGCCCAATCTTAAACCAAAACTCTCGCAAATAAAAATAATGTAATGCAATTAAAATTCATTTATCAATCTTAAAAAGCATAACACAAGAGAATCGGTGGACAAATAGGAACAACTTTACTTCTGCCGTTTTGTTCCTGTTTTCAAAATGCGATGTTCATTGTGAGTGCCTTTAAGTTAGTAACTGAACTGAAGTTAATAAAATACGAAAAGGACAATATAATTAACGTTCTATTTTGATTTTTGCTAAATTCATTACAACATTATCACAGAAAATATATTGAAACAAGGAAACTATCGTTAAATAGAACGCGCTACAGTTTCAGGGATTGAACCAGAGTCATCAGCAAGCGATTTAGACTCTAATCAAATCCCAAAACAATGCATTTTTGAAAGCACTTTTTATATGCTTCGTCACAAATTAGTTGTCAGTCTTTTTTATTTCCTTAATAGGCAATGGAGCAACTTTGACATACAACAGCAATAATCGACACGCAATGCATAAGAAATTAATATGAATGTACAAACATGCTTTTATATTAACCATTATTGGCATCAAACAGATGGCAGGAGGACAATTTTCCAGAGAACGATCTGAGACTCTCGAATCTAAAAAATCAGAAACAAGAATCGAGTTCCACCAACAGAAGTATGATGCTCCATTGACCGGGGAACAGAGTGCATAGATGGGAAAAGTGCTTTATGCCCAAGATGTGATGATAGATGCAATAGACCTTTTCATATATGAAGTTACATTGACTTTGATACCTACCATTCACTGAAGTATTTTAGTCTGTCTTAAACTTGATGAAGTAAGCCTATGTAATGCATAATGTCTTTGTAATTAAATCATTTACAAACGCGCAACCGATGACTGAGTGATTGCATGACACTGTTGTTATCATGTAAATTGCGATTGTCATATGACAGAGATAATTTTAATTTTGCAAAGGTGGTATTTTATTTATGTTGTTTGGTTACCCTGAAAAGTGAACGAAATGCAACAAACGTGAATTGATGAGCTTTATTACTAATCAAACTTAAGTGTTTTTCTAAATGTTTACTACACATACTTGCCATATTAATATCAGTTTTCACGCCAACCACGAGCTCGGCAGCTCAGAGTTATTGAAATGTATTCGTGCTGTAATACATAAAGCTATGCATGTAGTTGTGCTATTTAACATTTCGGCTGTTTCTGAATTATATTATGAGTTGTGCTTATGTCATAAATTCAATCTTGAATACTGAAATATTAGCTTTATTCTTAACTTATTGAAAGGATCGGTCGGCACTGAAAAACTGAAACACTTTTGTGTGAGAAAACTTATGAAAATTATACATGTCAATCAAAATGGTTTCCTTTTTTATGCCAAATTTATGTTGAAATATTCTTATCATTTTGTACATATCTGTTACATTTTCCTTTTATAATTATTATTGTTAAAATAAATGTTACAGAAGCATACACCTAAATTATGCACAGGCAAAACGAAAGTGACATACGTTTAAATGAGAAAAAAACAACAACAAGCAGAACACAGTATTTTAAACAGAAACTCCTTGATCGAGTAAAATCATGAGTTTTCTTTTTCAGCTCTGCTATGCAATAAATAGTGTCACGTTTGACTTTCAGGCCCCGTGTTCACAAAGCAAATTGAAATCGATTTTCAATGTCAAGTGACATTGATTTTCAATTTTTGTCATCGGTTTTCAAACTTGGTGTTAACAAAGAAAATCGATGTCAAATGACATCCAAAATCAATTTTCAAATTGCAATCAATAACACTGAAATTGAAATTGATATTGGGCATTGTCAAATTGAAAATTGATGACAATCACCATGGTAAGAAAACAATATGGCCGACATTGAGAGACGTCTTCGTCGCGCTCGATACATAAATGAATTGTTTCCAATGGATAGGAGAGTTTTCCGTGATCGAACGAACCCATTGGAAACTTTGTCCCCGATGGAAATTCGTGAACGGTACCGGTTTTTCCCGGAAACTATTCTGTTTCTTGTCAACATGCTGAATTTGGAGAGGGCTACTGAACGTTCTTGTCCTCTTCCGCCGCTCATTTCAACTTTAGCGGCATTGCATTTCCTTGCAACTGGCACACACCACATTGTGACGGCAGGGCTGCATGGAATCTCAAGGTCCAGTGTATCTAGAGCGGTCAAGCAATTCACGGACAGCGTGTGTCTACATCTAAATGACTTTGTTTTCTTCCCAAATATCGAGAATGTGCAACGGACGGTGCAAAAACAGTTTTATAACATCGCTGGTGCGTATTAGCTCTCAATATAATTTAATCGGACAATTTAATGATTTTTGATTGGTTGTCAAGTTAACAAATAAGGGGAGTTAAATGTTTCTTAGTCGAATCGGGCACAATTCAAAACGTTGTATGAGTACTGTATGCTAGATTTATACGTCTTGAAATAACATACGTGTATATTAAGTATATTACGTGTTTGATAAGTATAATAAACATAACTGTTTATTAGTGATTGTTATTTTTGGGAACACATATATTGACATGAAAGACAAAAGATTGAACTTGTAACTTTTGAAAAAAAAATGCGGAAACTTTGTTTGTAGTATACTCAAATTAGTATAAAATTATCTACTACAAATGTCGATTAGGCTAACAATGTTATTGTCTTTAAAGGTTTCCCCCAAGTGGTTTCAAGCGCCTAGCGCCAACGAAGACGATTATGTGAACAAAAAGGGATTTCACTCCCTTAATGTACAGGTAAAACAATAAGTGATATAAAGTCCATGAACATTTCCTCAACTTTTTTTTTTAGATTAAATATGTTTAAAGGTTGCCTGTCCACAGTGAAAATTGCAAAAACGAAACTAGTGACAATTGGATGTTCTGTTGTTTACTTGTATTATTGTGAAATCAGACAAAATGACATTGTGCAGTGTGAATTTTATTAAGATTTGTGGTTTCTTTTTGCTCTTTAGATGATTTGTGATGCCACTTTTCGGTTTGTTGACGTAGTCGCAAAGTGGCCTGCGAGCGTTCACGATTCAAGGATCTTTCGTGAAAGCGCCATACGTCAGCGCTTTGAAAGAGGTATAATGACAATTACATGAAGACTACTCAGTATTATGATTTTATTCATTCATTGCACTCATTTATTTATGCACAGAATTATTACCGGTACATCAAAATTAACAAGCACAATTTTATTTTATTGAAGCGTTTCCATCTTTTCAAGTAGGTTTGATCACCAGCCATATATATAAATTATCCATCCATCCATCCATCCATCCATCCATCCATCCATCCATCCATCCATCCATCCATCCATCCATCCATCCATCCATCCATCCATCCATCCATCCATCCATCCATCCATCCATCCATCCATCCATCCATCCATCCATCCATCCATCCATCCATCCATCCATCCATCCATCCATCCATCCATCCATCCATCCATCCATCCATCTATCTATCTGTCAAGTCTGGTTTTATTTTATATAACAGCTTTTAAAACGATCACATGTATTATTATCACATCACATTTGACAAATGAAAGCAACTTAAAACATCACTTTTTTACGCAATGACACAATTGAATTAGCGTCTCATCAGCCCAATAAATAATTCATACTAACAACAAAAATTGAACTTCATTGAAATCACATCCTTCCAAATGATCACAGTAACTAATATCACAATTATTTAAATGTAACATAAACAACAACATATTACATCAATAACGTTATAACTATGTCATAAACTTGCATGCATTAAACAATACACTGCTTGATATCGTTGTTTGACATTACAGTGCTGCAAAATGATCTTTCTTTTTTATTATAACAGGTGAAATCGACGGTCTTCTGCTTGGTGACTCTGGCTATGGATGCAAGAGGTATCTTATGACACCATATCAAAACACCGACAGTCCTTGTAAGGTATAGTTATTAAATGGATCTTTAAAACAATGTAACATATATTCGGAATTAAATTTTGTTAACCTTAGATTAAACAAAATAAATAAACAATAGCTGTTTTTGTGAAACACAATGCCCCCAACTGCGCTTTGAGCCGCATGGCAGCTATTAAAAAAAAACAATAACCAAAAAAAAAAGAGTCTGACAGAAAAGAAACTGGAGGGGGCCTCCAGCTGTATTAACCACCGTGGAAGACCTGGTCATAGATGGCATCCGCGACAAGCCACAGCTGATTGGCATTCCGGGCGGCATTGATTCAGGTGATTGTTATGCATGTATAATGCTCTTTTTAATTTATTTTTCACTGTTGCATTTTCTTTCAAATTTGAAACATGCAATGAATATGAATGGAATATTTAGAACTGCAACCGACCTGCAATATACGTTACCAGATTATTTTGGAAACATTGAAACATTTCACCTGTTATAATTGTATTGTTTAATGCATGCAAGTTTATGACATAGTTATAACGTTATTGATGTAATATGTTGTTGTTTATGTTACATTTAAATAATTGTGATATTAATTACTGTGATCATTTGGAATGATGTGATTTCAATGAAGTTCAATTTTTGTTGTTAGTATGTCAAATGTGATGTGATAATAATACATGTGATCGTTTTAAAAGCTGTTATATAAAATAAAACCAGACTTAACAGATAGATGGATGGATGGATGGATGGATGGATGGATGGATAATTTATATATATTGCTGGTGATCAAACCTACTTGAAAATATGGAAACGCTTCAATAAAATAAAATTGTGCTTGTTAATTTTGATGTACTGGTAATAATTATGTGCGTAAATAAGTTTGTGCAATGGATGAATAAAATCATAATAATGAGTAGTCTTCATGTAATTGTCATTATACCTCTTTCAAAGCGCTGACGTATGGCGCTTTCACGAAAGATCCTTGAATCGTGAACGCTCCAAGGCCACTTTGCGACTACGTCAACAAACCGAAAAGTAGCATCACAAATCATCTATAGAGCAAAAAGAAACCACAAATCTTAATAAAATCCACACTGCACAATGTCATTTGTCTGATATCACATTAATACAAGTAAACAACAGAACATCCAATTGTCACCAGTTTCGTTTTGCAATTTTCACTGTGTACAGACAACCTTTAAACATATATAATCTAATAAAAATACAAGTTGAGGAAATGTTCATGGATATTATTTCACTTATTGTTTTACCTGTACATTAAGGGAGTGAAATCCCTTTCTGTTCACATAATCGTCTTCGTTCGCGCTATGCGCTTGAATACGGATATGTGTGCCATCAACCACACCAACCACTTGGGGGAAACCTTTAAAGACAATAACATTGGTAGCTTAATCGGCATTTGTATTAGATAATTTTTACTAATTTGAGTATACTACAAACAAAGTTTCCGCATTTTTTTTCACAAGTTACAAGTTCAATCTTCTGTCTTTCATGTCAATATATGTGTTCCCAAAAATAACAATCATTAATAAACAGTTATGCTTATTATACTTATCATACACGTATACTTATCATACACGTATGTTATTTCAAGACGTATAAATCTAGCATACAGTACTAATACTACGTTTTGAATTGAGCCCGATTCGACTAAGAAACATTTAACTCCCCTTATTTGTTTACTTGACAACCAATCAAAAATCATTAACTTGTCGGATTAAATTATATTGAGCGCTAATACGCACCGGCGATGTTATAAAACTGTTTTTGCACCGTCCGTTGCACATTTTCTATATTTGGGAAGAAAACAAAGTCATTTAGATGTCGACACACGCTGTCCGTGAATTGCTTCACCGCTCTAGATACACTGGACCTTGAAATCCCATGCAGCCCTGCCGTCACAATGTGGTGTGTTCCAGTTGCAAGGAAATGCAATGCCGCTAGAGTTGAAATGAGCGGCGGAAGAGGACAAGAACGCTCAGTAGCCCTCTCCAAATTCAGCATATTGACAGGAAACAGAATAGTTTTCGGGAAAAACCGGTACCGTTCACGAATTTCCAACGGGGACAAAGTTTCCAATGGGTTCGTTCGATCACGGAAAACTCTCCTATCCATCGGAAACAATTCATGTATGTATCTAGCGCGACGAAGACGTCTTTCAAAGTCGGCCATATTGTTTTCTTAATATGGTGATTGTTATCAATTTTCAATTTGACAATGCCCAATATCAATGTCAATTTCAGTGTCATTGATTGCAAATTGAAAATCGATTTTGGATGTCATTTGACATTGATTTTCTTTGTGAACACCAAGTTTGAGAACCGATGACAAAAATTGAAAATCAATGTCACTTGACATTGAAAATCGATGTCAATTTGCTTTGTGAACACGGGGCCATATTGCAACAAGTGGACGCCAAATCTACAATCGATGTAAAGTGTAAATCGCATTAATTATATGATGTTTTAAAAGTGTATGTGTCCGATACCATGCGTAGTTATACTAGATTAAAGAGAGATTATATATTCGTCTAAGGTCTGGGAGTGTGAAATTGCATATTACTTTGATCATAGTATTAATAACAAAACAACCAAATTAGATGAAACTCTCATCTTATTCCATTAGAAAATCGACAAAAAATGCATGACATCAAACATTCTTATATTAGCGTTTACTATTTTAGACGTTTTGGAAATATTAAGGATAAGCAACAACAAGATGTCCAATATATTTTCGTCATTATGTTATTATCAATTTTTATGAACTTCGATGTTGGTTTTCAACGTTTCTAAAGTGGAGCAAAATATAAACATCACATTAAAATCGTTTTAGTTTATAAAGGAAACGTTTCTAACAACCTTAAAAATATATAGTGTTCTGCGCCGAAAGAAACTTAATTTCATCTGTGTTTTTATTTTCCAACAGTTTCGTAGACATTAATAAAAAAAAGAATATTGTCCTCAAAGCTGGTTTGTATATTGGGTCGAAGAGCAAAAAGACTTCCATGTCTCAGTAATTAAAAAATGTACCCATGGCTACTGTTCTAACGCAGATAGACCTAATAACTCATTCATCTTTCTTGACAACAATTCAACTTACCACAACTCTCTGCACCTCAACCCACACAAAACGCAATTAAGATAAGGCGCCGAATGTGTTAGGCTGCTAAATCGTATTCTCTTACAAATATTTGATTTTGTGTGAGAAAAAAGACAATGTACTGACTTCATTTTTGCTGTGGATATTATCAAATATGTGTGCATCATAAATATCAACTTTGTTTTTGGAATCTTACTTGTGTTTACAGAGTAATTGTGTCTAAAACAAATAAACAATAACAAAGATTTGTGTTGTAACAGGGTGAACACTTTTTCAATGCATAAAAACACGGATTACCCTGGGGGCTCAGCTGGATTATTATATACCGCAAGTGAACTGATGAGTTTTCGCTCACTACCTAGACAAAAGATAAAGCCTGAGCAACAAGTTTTAGCCAGATTAAAAGGCTTAGGTATACTGAACTTTAGAAGAACTCGGTCAGGGGCAAAGGATACACTCTTCACAAAATAAATAGAGGACTCATTGGTGTAAATATTTTAAATTTGATATACCCAAAACGATGCAATAATCTTAACAATTTTAAAGAGAATGTTACCTGTCTGACTTTAAATTGCCGTTCATTATTCAGGAAAGATGTACTCGTTGGTCAATTGCTCCGTGAAGACAAAACTGAATTTGCTCTTTTAACTGAGACCTGGTATTCAGACGAAAAACAACATCATTTCGAAACATCAGATTTGAATCAAAATGGTTACAAAATTAGTGTTGCAAATCGTAAAAAATAAGATAGGGGGTGGTTTTGCTCTGACATGCAAAAGTAGTGTTAACATGCGTAAAATTGTATCAGGCACAACCCAAAGCTTTGAGTACGGAGTTTGGCAGCTGATTTTAAAAAATATTACCATAAATTGTGTTGGTGTTCACAGACCTCCATCTTTGGCTACACCTGTACAGTTTGTGAGCCATTTCTTTCAATTTCTATGAGACATTGTCGTAAAATATTCAAACCTTTTGGTCATGTGCGATTTCAATTTGCACATACATGAAGATAGTTATGCGATTTCAGAATTCAACAACTGATTATTTGCCCTGGGTTTGAAACAGCATGTAACTTTCCCTACACATGTACATGGACATAGTCTTGACCTAGTGATAACTGAAGTTGCCAACGGTGTTGAATTACTTTCAACCTGGCCCTTTCATCTCTGATCACTGTGCTATCAAAGTAGTCACGAAAGTGAAAAAAGAAAATATAATCAGCAAAACTGTAGTTTTTAGAAACTTCAAAGACATGGATAATTCCGAATTTGGTAGTGATCTGGCTAAATTGTCAATCGAATCTGACTCTGTTGAAACGTATGTTTATCAGTTTGAGGATGAAATCGGGGGACTTCCGGATAAACATGCTCCTATAAAAGAAAAAAAATGCAAATTTATAGATCCCCAAAACCGTGGTTCAGTGAGAATATTGTTCACTTAAAGCGACTTTAACGTAAGTCAGACAAAATTTGGCGAAAATATCGTAAACCACAAGACTATGCAAACTACAAAGTATCGCTTCATAAATATCACTGTGAGTCAAAGCATGAAAAGCAATTGACACTCAACCAGAAAGTACTTGAATCTAAAGGTGATTCGAAAAATCTGTACAAATTTGTGTCGGAGCTTACGGGAAGCAAGTCTGAGAACCCGTTGCCAACTGTTCAAAGTGAAAATAATTTAGCTGACACATTTGTTGATCATTTAATACAGAAAATAGGGACAATCCGAGAGAATCTTTGACAGCTATAAGCCGATTGCGAAACAGGTCACAGGGTTTGGAAATTTTGAACAACTTACAGAAGATGAGATCAGAAAGTTAATAAATCAATTACAAACAAAGTCCTGCGAAATTGATATCTTACCGACAAAAGTGTTAAATTTATTTTTTGAGTGAGCTTCTTCCAACTATCTTCAACTAAGTAAACCTTTCCTTGGCACAATGTGTTTTCCCTGCGAAGTGGAAACATGCGGTAGTTAGACCGCTTTTAAAAAAGCCGGTCTTTAACTGACCTTTTCAAATAACAAACCAGTGAGTAATTTGCCATTTCTGTAAAAATTAATTGAAAAATCAGCACTCTATAGATTAAACAAAAATGTTAGTGAAAATGATCTTCTCCCTAAGAACCAGCCTACAGACAATATCACTCTTGTGAGTCGGCATTGCTAAGACTTGTTAATTATCTCCTAGCTGCAATGGCAAACCAAGAGGTAACAGCACTCATTGCACTAGACCTTAGTGCTGCTTTCGACACCGTAGATCATGACATACTCTTAGATGTCTTGAAAAGTCAATATGGCGTTTGTGATGTGGCGCTTGACTGGATGGACTCATACTTGCGGCCGCGAAGTTCTTGTGAAAGTTTAAAACGGATGCATGTCCAAACCACGTGAGTTGAAATGCAGTGTCCCACAAGGAAGTTGTTTGAGTCCTTGGCTCTACCTCACCTATGCGGGAACAATTTTTGACATAGTACCCCCCTTCCATCTCTGCCTATGGCTTCGCAGACGACCATACTGCCAGCAAACGTTTCAAGCCGATTCTATCGGAAGAAACAAAAGCCATCAACGAACTCCAAGAATGTGCACAAGAAATAAACAAATGGATGAACAATAATAAGCTCAACATGAATGCTTCAAAAACTGAATACATAGCGTTTGGAAGTCGCCCTAAATTAAATAAGTGTAACACTCAGGACATTGATGTATGTGGTGACAAGATCAAGCGACAAAGTAGCATAAGATATTTGGGCGCATTCTTGGACGAAACCTTGAACTTTAAGGAACTCATTAAGAGAAAGTGTAGATCTGCAATGTTGAACTATTTCAAGATAAAAAGCATTCGTAAATACTTAACACAAGACGCCACAGAAACACTAGTACTTTCTTTAGTCATTTGCCATTTGGACTATTGCAACGTTATTTTGTACGGCATCTCCCAAGAGTGAATTGGAAAATTACAGCGTATTCAAAATATGTGCGCACATTTGGTTTTGAGCCGTAGAAAAAGTGACAGTTTAAAACAATCACTTCATGACCTGCACTGGCTGCCAATCAAGGCTAGAATCGAATTCAAAATTCTTACATACATGTTTAACTGTTCAATTGGTAATGTCCCTGCCTATTTGACCGAACTTCTGTCCACGCCGATTTCTTAACGCAATCTTAGATCATCAGTATCATCAATAGGCTGTTTCAATGTACCTTTCAACAAGAAAAGATCATTCAGTGATATAAGCTTCAGCACTGTAAGTCCAAAACTATGGAACATCCTACCTTTTAGTTAAAGACAATGTACTTCAATAGACACAAAAAACCGACTTAAGACATACTTGTTCGGTGACTTTTTTGCATATTGTTTAAGGTAATACGTGATGTACCTGTGTATGTTTTAAATTTGTGTTTAGATTTTTTTCTATTGTACAACGTCATTGAATATGTTTTATACGTAGAAATAGGCGTTCAATCAATTGCTCAAGTTTCAAGTATTTGTTTGATCCACCACATCGAATCTCACCCTTCCGCACTTCATCTCAAACTACCACGCCACATCTTAACACACGTCAATTAATTTCATCCTACCTCACCTTATCCCACAACACGGTATCTCACCCAAAACACTTCTTCCCACCAAATACCATCTCACTAATTTACAGATCATAATACAACATAACACTTTATATCTACCCACCACATATCACTTCAACTAACTAAACCTCGTCTTTCACAATCACATCTCAACTCACACAACCACATAAGATCTCATAAAATCTTACATCATCTTACACAACAAAATCACATCTTAAACAATCACACTTCTACTCATCATGCCAAACATAATGTCACGCATCGACGTTTCATCCTTCTCACAAAGTCCTCATCACACAATACCACACCTCATCTGATCTCAACGCAGCTCATCATACCTACTTTATATTGGCGTACATCAACACACAAAATTGTTTCACGTTTTAAACTCAACATGTGAGTTTAGTGGACAGGCGGGGTTTCCTACGGGTACTCCGGCTTCCCCCAAACAACGAGAGAACCTTGAATTTTTTTCCGTAAACTACTACTACTACTACTACTACTACTACTACTACTACTACTACTACTACTACTACTACTACTACTACTACTACTACTACTCCTACTACTACTACTACTACTACTACTACTACTACTAATACTACTACTACTCCTACTACTACTACTACTACTACTACTACTACTACTACTACTACTACTACTACTACTACTACTACTACTACTACTACTACTACTACTACTACTTCTACTACTACTACTACTACTACTACTACTACTACTACTACTACTACTACTACTACTACTACTACTACTACTACTACTACTACTACTACTACTACTACTACTACTACTACTACTACTACTACTACTACTACTACTACTACTACTACTACTACTACTACTACTACTACTACTACTACTACTACTACTACTACTACTACTACACTACTACTACTACTACTACTACTACTACTACTACTACTACTACTACTACTACTACTACTACTACTACTACTACTACTACTACTACTACTACTACTACTACTACTACTACTACTACTACTACTACTACTACTACTACTACTACTACTACTACTACTACTACTACTACTACTACTACTACTACTACTACTACTACTACTACTACTACTACTACTACTACTACTACTACTACTACTACTACTACTACTACTACTACTACTACTACTACTACTACTACTACTACTACTACTACTATTCTACTACTACTACTACTTCTGCTAATAAATAATAATGATAATAATGATAATAATGATAATAATAATAATAATAATAATAATAAATAATAATAATAATAACAACAATAACACTGATAATAATAATAATAATTATAATAATAATATAATAATAAACAATCATCATCATCATGATCATCATCATCACCACTACCACCATCTTAATCGCTGTATTCGTAGTCCTTCTTCTCATCATCACTACCACCATTTTCATCGTTGCATTCGTAGTCCTCCTTCTCATCATAATTATCATCGACATCATCTCGATTCTCACACAGTTATATTTGTTGTGTTCATTTTATGAGCAGCTGAAGACACGATTTATTGGTATGTATATAGTCTGTTATTAAAATGAAAATTAAATTACGTAAACTATTCCCAAAACGTAGTTGCCGAAAATAAAAAATGACAAGAAAACCCAAATAAATTTAATTATGTAAGTGTATAATGCGTGTAGAAGAATGATTTTACGCCATTTCTTCGACTAATTGAGGCAGACTTGCTTTCATCGTAAAACCATAAGTTTTATCCGTTTAAAATAACATTAAACACGTTTAAATGGATCAAGTGGACAAAGGCATCTTAGTATTACACACACCATTCATGAAACAGGAATGTATGGGGATAAATTGTAATTTTATATTCATAATTAATATCACCATGCACTTTTCATATAAGCTCTAATTCCGACTACCTATAGACAATCTTAAAGTTGTGCCGACTAACTCTTCCACTCATCAAATTAGCCAATTATTGCAAGTTTTCACATTTTGCTTACAAAATATATATTTGGCTACATCATTGTCTTCCTAAAAAACCATTAAATTGCAAACATTACAGTATTTTTGACACATCGATGCTCATTTGGATAAATAAATAGAAGCCATGCAGGGTCTTGTTTACATATGATCAAAATGGCCTTTTTAACAACATTTTGTCACATATTTAATATGTTGAAAAACACTATATATCGAAGAGCGAAATGACAATAATGGCTGATTATGAAAATACAGTTTAGCTTATGAAAAGTGATCATTGAAATAGATAAAATTATCAAGCATTACACACCCGAGACGATTGAATACTTTAGAATAAACAGTTTCTGTTAATTCTTTTCAGTTTTGTAGAATAGCTTGTTTCTGTTAAAAGCCTTCCTATTGTGTAACAATACGTATACCACTTATATAAAATATGAAAAACGTACTTCTTATAACAGTCAGAAATGCCTAGTAGTCACAGAAATAGCGGTTTAATCCATGGATATGATACTGGTTTTAGCGATGACAAGGTCAAACTTTTTCTTCTTATTTCTCATTTTAAAATATCTTTATATTATTATAATTGATCTCTTGAGTTACGATTTTAGATTCAAATAATTTAAGTCAATTTATGTCACACTTAAAAACGTCCCAAAATTTGAATTAGTGACTTAAGGGACTTATTAATACGAAAAAATGAATCACCGCCGTCGATAAAAAAGAAAACAACGACAACAGAAACAAACAGATATCCATGTTATTTTGAAAATAGGATAACGCAGCTTATTGCAAATTTAACGACTTAATATTTCAGAATATAAAAATGAAACAAAGGCAGTCTCATCAAGGCTTACATAATAAGTCAAACATTGTATTAGTTAGGATTTGAGTTGTAAACCTAATAAGTTGTAGCTATTAACGATATTAACAGTAACGTAAATAGTTAATTAATCATCAGAAAATTTCAGTCATGACTAATGTCAATATTGATGGCTAGATTCGCTTTGTTCTCCCACCCTCACGGTCACTGGCATTTCGGAGCCATTATGTGATGAAAAACTCCGTTTCACTGTTCGTTGTTTTCGGAAAGACTCGTTCGACGGCTTCTAAAATAGTACATGTTTTTATTTATGACCAATTAAATTTGCCTAAATATCTTAATATTTTTCATATATCAAAATAAGATGTTTACTTTCTATTTCAAAGACATGCATTATTGCGAACTTTTCAAATTTACAGTGCTATTTAGTGTTGATGTACGCTTTTAAAACCTCAAATATCATGGCAGTTTCATGTAGTCACCAGAATAACACATTATGTTATTGTCTGCATAAAGTATTGCACTATGGCTGACGACTACTTTATGCTGTATTAAGTGTCTTACTTAGAATAGCCAAACACAGCTTCAGCGACTGAAATGACATTTTTCCGCGCCATGTCAAGTTAAAAATCTAGCCAACTGGTTTTTAAAAGGATCCCCTACATTAGACGCGTCGTCTCGAGTTTTACAGATGACCCCCTACATTAGACGCATTACATTACAGATGACCCCCTACATTAGACGCGTCGTCTCGAGTTTTACAGATGACCCCCACATTGGCTAATTGTCCACCTGCGAGGGAAAATATGCAATCGCTCATAAAACACACCCAGTTTAAGGTATGGTTTAGTTAAGTTAGAGATAGTCGAATGAGAAGATATTACAACATTATTCTCAAAGAATATCAAGAGTCTTACAATAACTAGCAACTCAAAGATGTAGTTTTATCACGATGCTGGAGCGCAACTTCTTGCACATCGTCCACATCGTCCACATCGTCCACATGTCTTCCGTCAAGAAGTTCATGGCCTCCAGCATATCCGTGCATTCTTAAACAATAATGTAGCAAACATGGTCTTCATTAATCTCTAGCTCGAATTTTATGTCCTCTAAGGAGCGTAGGGTAGACTTATCCCTCCTTAAAATGGTTAAGAATATAAATGTATTGCATAAACCTTACTTTTCAATAAGGAATATCTAAAATTGATTAATGTTTAAGAAATGAACACATTAAATGTATGTGTACTTAAAACATCAATAATCCTCAATGTAATCATCCTAAGGGGGTAAACATAAAATCAGTCCTGTCATCGTACAATAAAAGAAATTATTTCTTACAACTTATGTATGCATTTTATCACAGAAGTTTACACGAAAATGCAAAAATGTATCGTTTTGGCATACACGTGTAGTTGAAAATTGCAGTTGCTTGATCGAATGCGAAAAAAAACACAATAACATATGGCTCGGTAATAGCAATTGAAATAAAGCTACCTTAAATTTGTCATAATTGAACACCGGAGCTCTTTTAAATCTGAAAAGCTATCAATATTAACTTGAGGGGAAGCTTTCACAAATAGACTTAATCTAACTTTCTACACCAACGTGGTAATACCAACCAACAACAATATTTAAGACGTCATGATTGAGTGGTGTTTTAAGAAATGTCATTGCATCTTTTGGTAAGTATGTATGATACTGACGCTAAATGGCAAGTAAGTCAGAAAGAGCAGCATGGGTTAAGTTTTGAAACCCACGAGATTAAGAAGTCGGCTATATCAATGCCACTTTCATTAGAATATAAATCAAGATTGTCACAGAGTTGATATTATTGATAATATTAAATAAAATAAAATTATTTTCAATAAAAAATACTAGCAATATTATTTGAATCGACCAGCATTACTTCGTGTGTTATGGCGGCAGTTGAACTGCGCATCGGTTGAAATCTAAACTAGCATCCGGTAGTAACTGTTTTAAAAATTTATGAAAATCAGTGTATATTTCTATTAAAAAAATATTTTACATAGGTATTTTATAAATGGATAGAAGTGAAAAATGACAAAGAGAAAAGCGAATTTAAAACCATATGAAATAATATAAGTATTTTACGTACCATCATCGCGTAGTTTCAAATGGCGACCGAGATATTATATGGCCTTCTCTCGGAACTATTAAAATCTCTTCGCAGATGTTAACGAGTCAGGAGTGTTTTTTTAGATTATATTAACGTAATGAACCAGACAATACCCATAATACACATGGTAAATATTTGCATAATCCCATCATTAGTGGTCAAACCATTGTACTTACCAGACGGATTACTATTTAACCCTATTTATGTTTATGCTCATTACTTGTTAAACTCAACACCACGTGTAATGACGAGCAATACCTGATGTTTTATAAAGCACAGCATTATTAAAGGCTCTTTTACACGCCCTCTTTACGGAACGCCCGATCCGTGCCTAGGATATTCCACAGTGCGGCGATATAGTCCACGCACACTCTCTTGTCATTATATAAAATCGTTTAGCTTAACTACATAGCTGAGCTATGAGTCGAGTTTCTTTGCAGGGCTGTATTAATCATAGTCTGAACAGGTTCTTTTCACTGCGGCACAGCAAGTGCATA
This sequence comes from Dreissena polymorpha, assembly GCF_020536995.1. Classification (NCBI taxonomy): domain Eukaryota; kingdom Metazoa; phylum Mollusca; class Bivalvia; order Myida; family Dreissenidae; genus Dreissena; species Dreissena polymorpha. Next base: position 30,841,651 of record NC_068369.1, read on the forward strand.
CACATATGCGTACTGATAGTCAGATATACACAATACACAATGTCCCATATTTTGCAGGAGCATGGCAAAATAGTTTCATAAACTGGGCTTAAGTTAAAACAATTTTGTCACTTGCCTAAAATGGAGACTATCGCATGGAAATGTTTTTGTTGTCTAACTATTCGTAAACATAATAATAAAACACTGAATGAAACACATTTGTTATTTTGGTAGCGGTAAATAAACCACACAACATTAAAGTACGGTTTCCAAATTATTTTGTTGTTTATTTGAATGGTAACCATTTTGTTTTTAGGATAATTAGTAATAACTAATAAAACAACATGTAGGCTTTTCTCGTTATTCAAATGAATACAAAGTGTTCTTTTTAACTAATATTAATATTGTTTAACCAATACATTTCAACCATTATTCAAATAGTACTAACAGTACGCATCCTGTATGTACATTTGAAACAATCCGTTTACAAAACTGCGGTATTTTCCAAAAATAGTAAGAAACATTCTCGAGCAATACGAATATACGAATATATGTTCCTGAATTGTTTAGAAGTTAAACTATTAAGTATTACAAAGGACAACATACGCAGCTTAGACATGACTAAATTTCAAGCAAAACAATGAACAACCTTCGAACGGTCAATGTATTGCTTTACGTTATTCTCAGGTACAATTATAAGGCATTGTAATTCTTTCCATCGTTTGTTTATAAGTGCACATTTCGTAGATAACATGGACTGAATGTACATCTATTTACAGCCACTTATTCATCTTATCCGCTATATTCACCATTATTCACTTATTTTATTTTCAAGTTGGAATATCATTATAATATATGAAATGCAATTTTGTAATAACAGTACTTTACGGTAGCATCATTCGTATAAACCATTTTCGAAATTACATCTTCATATGTCTGGTAACAACAGGGATGCGAATAAATATATAAACTGCTGTTCTCGAATAAAGTTACCCTCCCAGCAAATGTATTCATACTTAGCGGAAAACCCGCTTGCGACTGAAAACGAATGTTGCAATTTTATCTATCTTATGACTTGACACAGTTCAAAGTGGGAAGGCACCTATACAACTAATTTTAAAACCCAATTTTCCTTCTTTAACGCGACCAATTATTAGGTTATTGAGATTCCACTTAAATCCGAGGACCGTTTGGTTCAATCGACAGTAAACTGTGATGCCGACGGTCGCAAGACGGGCACTTAATGAAGATAAGTATCTTTAACAGTACGCAAATCACTTATGTGTACTTATATGTTTTTTTTTACTGGTTACTGGTTATAGCACAATAAGGATTTTAGAGAACACGTGTAATATCCATGTTTAATACAAGAAACATAAGAAGCGGAATTACAAAAATAATGTAATTTCTGAAATCCCTTGATGTTTTTGGTAACAGCTTGATGATGACATTGTATGAATGAATCGAACTGCCGCTAAAATATAAATAGCGATATTCCACAGTTTTTTTGTCCAAAGTTCGCTTTTGACGAAAAGAGCCGAGTGGTATTCAAGGTAACGCGATTATCTTGCTTCAATTAAACTAGTTTAATGCTTCTTGTGTTTTTGTCTTCACTTGACAGTACAATTATTTAAAATGTATTTTTTAAAGTTCGTTCATAATACTATTGGTAGTTCTGTTGCATATATAACATGAAGTAATTTATGTATTCCATATATTGCTCGCTTGATTTTCTTTGTTGTATGTAATGCATGAGTAAACTGGTAAACTTACTATTTTTTTTCTATTTTTGATTATTAAAATAGTTTTGTATGCACATCATTACAAAGATTAGTAAAACACATAGCTTGAAACAGTAAGTTTTGGTCTGTTAATTTATATTTGGCATATGAAATATCAAGTTATTATGTTTTTAATCACATGATATATTTCGATGTCACAAGATATAATAACAGTATTTAAACACATTTTCAAACAATTTTTAAGCTCCATAAAACCTGCTAAAAACCCTTGCGCTTTTCTTTTACCTTTTCAATGCGGCTTGACGTGTATTTATTCCTTTGCATAATTATTGTTAATATGATGTTAAATTTGCAGTTTTTCATGCAAGTAATAATAGGTCAATGGCCAGTTGTTTGGCATTTTAATGCGTAGGTATTTAAAATCAGAGCAACTACTACACGCTTAAATTTCTTATTAATTAACTACAAGCTGTTGTGACGGAAAAACTGCGATAAATTAACAATTGTTTTTGTTTCAGATGACGCCGATACATATCGTTTTCGTATTAGCGAGCCTTTGCGTTCTGGCTTTCGGCTACCAGTAAGTAAAATGCGTAACTTATATTTGCTTAAGTTAACTTTGAGATGGAACGGCATTGAAAATGTCACTAATGAATGTCGGGAAAGTGCGTATAATGTGTATAGCGCAGATGGCGTTGATAATTACGACATGGTTTTTAACGAGATATGAGAGCATATTTGTGGAAAGCGTTTACGAAATATAAAGATTTAATGCATCATAATTATCGCATTGGTCTTAAACGATTGAAATTGTTCTTAAAGCTTGTTCATAAAGTTGGAATCAGACAATCAAGAAGAAACACATAAAAGGACGATTGTACTGTTGCGATGCAACAAAGGAACAGTCTACTTATTGACCTTGAGTTACCGAGTGGGTCATCGATAATTAAGTTTAGTGTTCTGAAAAGTAATCGTGTTTCTATTTATATCAAGCATTTAAAAACACGTGTGTTCATATGAAGAAATGTGTAATTCATAAATGGTGAACTAAAACAAGATTTACGAGTTTGTCCCACTATGTAAATGGTATAAAAACTGTCAATCGACATCAACACTTAAGTGGCTATAAAAAACTTGTCCAATAAAGTTGATTGATTCGGGATGATATAAAACGATGTATAAGTCGTTGTGTTCTGTTGTGTAGATGGGTAAGTTGGCTGATGTATTTCTTTTGAGCAACAATGCTAATGGATTGGCAACATGCAATTAAAAACCCATATGCCTTTAACCCATTTTTTACTAATGATGCAGCTGACGTTACACTTTGTGCATCTGTGTGTTAAATTACAGACCGACCATGCACCTACAAAGGACAAAACTATCGGCACGATCAAACTTTCATAGACGTTTATAGCGAGTGCAAATGTAACGATGGACAAGTCACATGTTCTCAACGCGTATATGGCAGTAAGTTACTTTTAACAGTTTAAATGCAAACGATGTTAAGTCGTTTTCATGTTATGTTTATATTTGCTTCTGTTACATTGTTCTACATCGACAATCCAGTATAACCCTAACATGTAGTGTAGATGGGTATGTTGGCTTATATATTTCTTTTGTGCAACAATGCTAATAGATTAACAACTTGCCATTATAAAAACATATGCTTTTACTCATGTTTTTACTAATGATGCAGCTAACGTTACATTTTGTGCATATGTGTGTTAAATTACAGAGAAACAATGCACGTACAAAGAAAAAACCTATCAGGACGGTCAAACTTTCATAGACGTTTATAGCGAGTGCACATGCAACGATGGAACAGTCGCATGTTCTCAACGCGCTTATGCCAGTAAGTTACTTTTTACATTTTAAATGCAAACGATATATCAGTCTTTTTATGTTATCGTTATACTTGCATCTGTTACATTTTTCAACATCGACAATCCAGTAAAACCCTAACATAAACGTTGTTTACTCTGTATGCTTCAACATCGGAGGTACATATGCACGTTTTACATTCTGCTTCTCTCTGTTTGCATCCAACCATTGATCATATAATAGTATTTACATTCAACTGTATTATATTTTATTCCTATTTAAATTGGCTTGTGATGCCATAAGCTGATTCATTCGTATATGCACATCTGTGCTAAGTGAAAGGTTTGGAACTCCAATGTGTATTAATCCCACAGTGTTTTTCATTAGCCGTGCCAATCCGATGCCCACTGCAGTATTCACATTACGTGTTTTTGCATTTTTACCGCGTTGTCACTTGTATGGATGGGCTATTGATTGGTAGCTCCGTGATGATGTAAGATTTGCAGATCCAGTAAAACTCAGATTCTTTGATTTATCAAACGTTTTATATTTGGTAAACCGAGTGTTATTATTCTTTGGTCTGTCGGGTACTTGATGGTGTAGTCTAATGTATTTGTTTTGTGTTGCAATGTTCAGAGATAGCAAACGTACAATACATAACGAGCCACATGATACTAGAATCTTTCTTTTCTGCAGATGCTAATACGGTTTCACTCTGTCCAATGCTACCGGCTGAACATCTACATTATATCAGTCATTTATTAGATTAACTTTTGCTTCTGTACGATTATGTCTACATGTGCAATCCGGTCCCCAGGATAATAGTTACTTAATAAAAATGCGTTTAAGTTAAATAGAAAAGTGTGAACTTTTCTGGCAATCTCTATAAAAGTTGGTTAAGTTAATTCGAAAATGCTTAATACACGGGATTTGCAAAATTAATGTTCTCGCTCGATCGATTTGTTCCGTGTGAAAATAAGTTTTTTTTAGAATAATACATACACAGTTTTTTAATCGATATAAGTGTTTGTTGTAGTGAATGTATTCCTCTGTACTGTATTATTCATATACGTATACGTATTTGCAATTTGCTTATTTTTTTACTTTGGATGTTTCTCATTTGGTGTAATCATTTCTATTTTAGTTTTCAGAAAGTATATTACCATATTTGTGTAAAAATATCATACAATAGATATAATTTGTATTTAATTTTAATATTTTATACCATTAAAGAGATGCTTTTGATATATCCTAGAATAACCTTCACAACAACACATTTACTTACATTGGCTTTTAGAAGAAATTTTTACGGCCTTTATCTGATATTGCACGACAATTATGGACTATTAACTACCTGATGCATGTTTTTTTCTTATGAGTTTAATAGAAAACGAGAGTTTTGGATTATTTTTAATGTGTTTGATTCATCACGCATAAAACACGTGACAATTGGTGTTGCTCCGATTGT